>NC_143036.1:67207500-67357500 GCF_057628025.1 Oncorhynchus mykiss
AGGGGATTCAGAGAACTTCTCTCCATATTAAAGGGGATTCAGAGAACTTCTCTCCATATTAAAGGGGATTCAGAGAATTTCTCTCCGTATTAAAGGGGATTCAGAGAACTTCTCTCCGTATTAAAGGGGATTCAGAGAACTTCTCTCCATATTAAAGGGGATTCAGGGAACTTCTCTGAAGTTAATACACATAATAATTCACCAAAGTCCCTACAGACGAACAGTGCAGGCAGAGATGGAGCAGTATCGCCCATATTTGGGCCTTCTTAGTTGCCATCTCTTTCAATATAGACTGGTTTAACCAGACAGAACGGTGCACTCGCTATTGTTTCACTTCAACTTCCACTTTGACTTCCAGGATACTTTCGGTATGCATTCCTCAGCCATTTTCTCCCAGCCAGGCTCTAATTAACTGTCATGAGAGAATCCCTATAGCCGAGGGCACAGTTTTGACCCAAACCCTAAAAGAGCACACTACTTGCCCTATGGACGCCGGTCAAAATGTTAAAAGTAGTGCACTACATCAGGAAAAGGGTACCATTTGAGACAGCCATTTTCTCCCAGCCAGGCCCTAATTACCTGTCTTTATAGAATCCCTATAGCAGTGTGGAGGCATGTTTCACTAATGTGTACTCTAGAACGGTACAGATAATTACATGCCCCTGAAATTTAGAGAGACACATTTCAAAGACATGGGAAAAAAAGATACAAGCTTTTTTATTTTTCCTCTGTCGTCTTTCTCTATCGGTGCAGTCCAATTTGCAGAGTGTAGCTTTTAATTAGGTGAGTCACTGTGGCACAGTAGAGGAGTGTGAGTGTCTGTCCGGGATAAGCACACGCGACATTGGTTGTGTGTGTGGGGTGTGTGCATGTGCGTGTGTTTGTGTGTGTATGCTACGTCTGTCTGTGTGTGCTCCCTGAGTTAAGCGTACTCCGGATTCCCTCACTAGCTGGGCTCCCCCACCCTCTCTCTCTCTCTCTCTCTCTTTCTCTCCCCCAGCATTAATACCAACCCCCAGGCCCAATCTCTCTTCCCCCAGCATTAATACCAACCCCCCAGGCCCTCTCTCTCTCTCCCAGAATTAATACCAACCCCCCAGGCCCCCCCCCTCTCTCTCTCTCTCTCTCCCCCAGCATTAATACCAACCCCCAGGTCCTTTCTCTCTCTCCCCAGAATTAATACCAACCCCCAGGCCCTCTCTCTCTCTCCACCAGCATTAATACCCACCCCCAGGCCCTCTCTCGCTCTCCCCAGAATTAATACCAACCCCCCAGGCCCTCTCTCTCCCCGCAGCATTACTACCAACCCCCCAGGCCCTCTCTCTCTCTCTCACAGCATTAATACCAACCCCCCAGGCCCTCTCTCTCTCCCAGCATTAATACCAACCCCCAGGCCCTCTCTCTCCCCAGCATTGATACAAACCCCCCAGGCCCTCTCTCTCTCCCCCCAGCATTAAAACCAACCCAACAGGCCCTCTATCTCTCTCTCTCTCCCCCAGTATTAATACCAACCCCCAGGCCCTCTCTCTCTCTCTCCCCAGCATTAATACCAACCCCCAGGCCCTCTCTCTCTCCCCGCAGCATTAATACCAACCCCCAGGCCCTCTCTCGCTCTCCCCAGCATTGATACAACCCCCCCAGGCCCTCTCTCTCCCACAGCATTAATACCAACCCCCCAGGCCCTCTCTCTCCCCAGCATTAACACCAACCCCCCAGGCCCTCTCTCTCCCCGCAGCATTAATACCAAAACCCAGGCCCTCTCTCTCTCTCTCTCTCTCCGCAGCATTGATACAAAACCCCCAGGACCTCTCTCTCCCCCAGCATTAATACCAACCCCCCAGGCCCTCTCTCTCCCCAGCATTAATACCAACCCCCAGGCCCTCTCTCTCCCCAGCATTAATACCACCCCCCCAGGCCCTCTCTCTCCCCCAGCATTAATAACAAGCCCCCAGGCCCTCTCTCTCCCCAGCATTAATACCAACCCCCACACCCTCTCTCTCCCCAGCTTTAATACCAACCCCCCCAGGCCCTCTCTCTCTCCCCGCAGCATTAATACCAACCCAACAGGCCCTCTCTCTCTCTCCCCCAGCATTAATATCAATCCCCCAGGCCCTCTCTCTCCACGCAGCATTAATACCAACCCCCAGGCCCTCTCTCTCTCCCCGCAGCATTAATACCAACCCCGAGGCCTCCTCTCTCTCTCTCTCTCTCTCCCCCAGCATTAATACCAACCCCCCAGGCCCTCTCTCTCCCCCAGCATTAATACCAACCCCCAGGCCCCCTCTCTCTCCCCCAGCATTCATACCAACCCCCCAGGCCCTCTCTCTCCCCAGCATTAATACCAACCCCCAGGCCCTCTCTCTCTCCCCGCAGCATTAATACCAACCCCTCAGGCCCTCTCTCTCCCCCAGCATTAATACCAACCCCCCAGGCCCTCTCTCTCTCTACCCCAGCATTAATACCAATGCCCAGGCCCTCACTCTCTCTGTCTCTCTCTCTCCCCCAGCATTAATACCAACCGCTGTCTGACCGCTGCCTGACCGCTGTCTGACCGCTGTCTGACCGCTGCCTGACCGCTGCCTGACCGCTGGTCTGACAGACCACCCACCGCCTGTTACCCACGCTCTCTATCTGTGGCACACACACATAGATGTAGGGTTACATACACACACAACACTACCCCCCCCCCCCCCCACACTCACACACACATACATAGATGTAGGGTTACATTCACACAAAACACACACACTACCCCCCCTCCCCACACACACATATGTAGGGTTACATACACACACAACACACACACTACCCCCCCCCCCACACTCACACACACACACACATAGATGTAAGGTTACATACACACACAACACACACACTAACACCCCACACACACACACACACACATACCTCTCGTCACTCAACTCTCATTACCCTTCAGAATTGGACTGTCTCATTACAAGTGTTTTTCTCTGAGCTCTTGCAAAATGCCTCATCTATCCATGAATAATCATGCATCACCTTCCTGCATATGCTCCAGTTAAAACCTCCACCTGCCCACTGACAGGTGCCTTGGTTCCCCTCCAACATGCATATGTATAAGGCTGCATTCCAGCACTCAAACAATTTGCATAAAAGATGATTGGCGCATAACGTTGGGTATCATTTGCAATATATAGGGGGAAGAGTATGAAGGTTGCATGTCCCACGATCACTTTTTCTCTCTTTCTCTGTCTCTGTTTCTCTCTCTGTTTCTCTCTGTTTATACATCTTGTCAGTGGAAACAGAAGCCTCTTCATTTGGATGCGCCGCATCACACGTAATTCCTTTGTGCACCGCACCAGTCCAAGAATGTAGTAGGTGATTTGTCTCCCAGAGTCTCTCTGTTGAAGTCAGTAAATAAAGTGGATCACTCCGGCTCACTGTATGAACAGGGCCCTAATGGGACGTAGCTAATACTCAGAAAATGGAGGGCTCAAGAAAGTCAGCTCTCCCTCTGGGCTGGGGATCAACATGGTGGAAGGCAATGGAAGTGTGTGGGAGAATTGGTGTGTGCGTGTGTCAGTGAATGTTTGTGTGTGTTTGTTTCAGTGTGTGTAATCAGATTAGAAATGTGTGTGTATGTGTGTGTGTGTGTGTGTGTGTGTGTGTGTGTGTGTGTGTGTGTGTGTGTGTACAAAGTTGTGCATGTTTAGGTGTGTGTAATCAGATTGTGTGTGTGTGTATCTACACGTGCACATACGTGTGTGTGCACAATCCACAATCCCGTTAGGAGATTGCAAGAGTCTCATTCCGAGAGCCGCTGTATGGGTCCAAACAGCTAGCGGACCCACGCGGGGGGAGGTGTGTGAGGGGCTCAGTCTGCAGGGGTTTGTACTTCTGACCTATTGATTCTGTCAGAGGTCCAGAAAGCCTCGCCGGCCTCGCCAGGATCACAACCAACTTTACTAAATAATCAAGTTATCTGCCCAGCCTTCGCTCAGTAAAATTAAAACAGTGAACAGCCTCCACAAGACACACACATAAGTCTACTGTATACACACGAATGCTCACGCATGCAAGCTTGAAGCACACACACACACATACACACACCTGACAGCTAGATCAACTATCCGTCCCTCTCTCTCACACATACAAACATAACTCACACTCTTTTATCATCCCTTTGGAATACACACGTACACACCTTCTACTCTTCCCTCGCATCGGCAGAAACACACGCCAAATAAATCTTCATTTTACGTTGTGTAGTTAAAAGAGAGAAATGGGGTGCCAGGACGTACACACATCAGCAAATCTGTGATGGCTCACCGTTTGTTTCGCTATCATTGTTCTCCGCTGCGACGGCCGCTGTCAGACATTCAACCACCACTCCCAACCACCACTCCCAACCACCACTCCCAATCACCACTCCCAACCACCACTCCCAACCACCACTCCCAATCACCACTCCCAATCACCACTCCCAATCACCACTCCCAACCACCACTCCCAATCACCACTCCCAACCACCACTCCCAACCACCACTCCCAATCACCACTCCCAACCACCACTCCCAACCACCACTCCCAATCACCACTCCCAATCACCACTCCCAACCACCACTCCCAATCACCACTCCCAATCACCACTCCCAACCACCACTCCCAATCACCACTCCCAACCACCACTCCCAATCACCACTCCCAACCACCACTCCCAACCACCACTCCCAATCACCACTCCAAACCACCACTCCCAATCACCACTCCCAACCACCACTCCCAACCACCACTCCCAATCACCACTCCCAATCACCACTCCCAACCACTACTCCCAACCACCACTCCCAACCACCACTCCCAACCACCACTCCCAATCACCACTCCCAACCACCACTCCCAACCACCACTCCCAATCACCACTCCCAACCACCACTCCCAATCACCACTCCCAACCACTACTCCCAACCACCACTCCCAATTACCACTCCCAACCACCACTCCCAACCACCACTCCCAATCACCACTCCCAACCACCACTTGCTGTTACGCCGGAGCAGCAACATTCGCTCAACGATCCGTCCAGGTTCTGATCGAGAACAGAAAGAAACGTTTCTAGATGAATGTTTCAGCCTACTCTTCTCTCTCCCCAGGTGATATATATAAGCCGGAAACCTTGGAGATGGAATAATGTTTAATTAAGTGCAGGGAACGAGGGTTATGTGAATATCAAAACATTGGAGGTGACTAATAGAAAAATAAAGAAAATATTTGACTTGTATTGTATTTGTGGTTTAAATAGACTTCTGAAGTTTGTAATTACACTTTCAAATGTCAGACTTGATTTTCCCTTAAGAAAAATGTATCAACCCTTACAAAAATGTCTATTCATTATAATCCACATAATTCACATTTCCAGTTGCTGCAGGATTAATTTCCTGCTGTAGCAAACAGCCTCAAATTAAGATCCTACATCTGTAGTCTCCTTTCCTTGAGTACACACATGTTCTCATCTGAGAATGCAGGACAGGTGAAAGCAACCCTTACTCCTCCCTTACTTATCTTTGTATTTTAGACCAAGGACAAGGAGACAAGGAGACAAGGAGAGGAAGCCATGTCAGACTATTGAGATGCAGCCAACAAGTCTCAACACTTTACACTGATCTGAACACACAGGATAGGTGAAAGTAACATGATAGACACCTATCAGTCATGTGCTGTTTTCAGATCAGCATAGATGAACAGCAGAGGTTAGGAGAGGAACTCATTTAGACCATTGAGACGCAGCCCGCTGCAGGCTCCCCATGCAGTTCTAAGGGAACAACGGGGTCAGAAGGAATATAATAAATTATGAGAGGAAGCCACTTTATAATACCAAGACACGGCCCACTGGTGATTCAGTCTTCCCATGTTCTGAGGAAACACTAGGTGCCGACGACGCCTCTGTCTTCTGTCAGTCGGGGGAGTTAAGTCTCCTCTTGAAGGCTCCTCTGAAACATGGCCCGGCGGGTGTTGGGCGGTTTGATGCTGCCTCTCCCTCAGCGGGCGAAGACAAACCCATCGTAGGAATCTCGTTTGCTGCACCAACGCCACGCCACGGGCTGTCCCTCTGATTGGCCACTTTTATCCTCTCAGTTTCTCTTTCTGTCTCTCTCTTTCTCTGTCTTGTTCTCAGCCTCTCTCTCTCTCTTTTATCATCCTCCCTCTTTCTCTACCTAGCCCACATCTTTCTCTGTCTCCATCACTCTCTTTTAACTTCTCTCTCTTACTTGTTCCCAGCCTCGTCCTCTCTTTCATCCCCTCTACTTCTCTCTCTCTTGCTTGTTCTCGGTTCTCTCTTTCTTACACTTCCTTCTGTCCCTCTCACTTATATTATTGCTAGTGCTCTCTTTTCTTATCTCCCTTCCTCTCTCCCTTCTCACTCTTTCTGTCCTTCTCTTTTTATCTCTTCTTCTGTTTCTCCATCCTTTAGTCCTCTATCTCTGCCCTGGTACCGCCTTCTCTCCCTTTCTCAACCTCTTCCTCTCACTGCCTCTCTCTGTCCTTCTCTTTTGATCTCTTCTTCTGTTTCTCCATCCTTTAGTCCTCTATCTCTGCCCTGGTACCGCCTTCTCTCCCTTTCTCAACCTCTTCCTCTCACTGCCTCTCTCTGTCCTTCTCTTTTTATCTCTTCTTCTGTTTCTCCATCCTTTAGTCCTCTATCTCTGCCCTGGTACCGCCTTCTCTCCCTTTCTCAACCTCTTCCTCTCACTGCCTCTCTCTGTATACTGTCAGTCTTTCCCATCTCTCTCTTGTCCTCCTCTTCTCACTGTCTCAGTAAGCAGCTTGGGTTCTAAACTCTAGGCTACAGTGTGAGTACACTGCCCATCTGTCAAAACAAGAAGAACGCAGCGGAAACGGCCAAGTCCTCAGCATCTCCTACAGGCTGAAAACATGGCAACACCTCTCTCCCTCCCTCCCTCCTTCCGTCTGGGTAAAACGATGGTGCCCTCCGAGCCAGAAGCCCCTGTCAGATTTATGGAGAGCAGGGGTCTTCTTCTCCCCCAGGCAAAAGCTAGTAGCCGCAGTTAGCAGCTAACAGCCACACAGTTGCGGAGAAATGAATTAGCGGAGAGATGAATAAGCCCCTAGCTGAGGCTTATTGGTAAACAGGAAGTGTCACGGTGGTGGGTCAACATTTGAATTTCCTGGCCGGGCCAACTGCCAGGCGAGAGAATAAATGCACCACCTCATACATAAATCATGTTTTAGTCACCTCCAAGCCACCAAATCCCTCCGTCCGAGATCCAGCAGCTACCGTAACATTTAAATCTTGTCAGGCATCCCTGGTAAATCACTAGCATGCCCCTGAAAACGATTCAGGACTGTTATCTGCTGCTTTTGGACTGTCAGTGTGTTGTGTGTGTAGTTTTTTGGTTTGTCCTTGGTGACAATCAGTCTGCTATACTATATGTTGCTTGTTTAGCATTTAGCTTCTCTGATTAGAGGTTGTATTACGCAATGCTTTATTGGGATGAACTATATTAGCCTACATATTGCCAAAGCAGAAATTCAGTGGAAGTCATTTAAAACATTAATTCAAACTGATAATTATTTTCCCTTTTATTTTCTGACTTACCTGCTATCGGGGTCACTTATGAGACTGGGGCTGAATTCCCATGCAGTTGAGATTATTAAGGGAATTCTATTTGCATTTTGTTCAGCGTGCAGTTCACCATGAGTTGGCCGACGTCAACAAGGGAGAGAGGGACAGAAAGCGTTTGAGTGTGAAAAAGAAAGACAGTGGAGCAAGGGACTGTGTGTTGGTTCACGTTAAGTTATTAAAATGATCGGGTAAAGTGAGTAAATAAAATGCAAGATAATTGCCTATTTGAGACACAGGGCGGTCTCGGAATGCAGAGCTGGTCCGATAGCCGGCCTAGCTTGAATTTCCCATCTCTCTTAGCGGCGGGTTTATTAGTCTATTCAGGCCTTTAATAGACTTTAATAGACTGAAAATTGTTTCTCCGTAGATAATACACGTGAACACAGTCACTTAACACAGAATCATTTCACACTGCATGATAGCAAGAGAGATGAAAATAAAGATCCAGTTTACATGGTCCTTTTCTGTGACCTCTCCACGAATCTGTAAATGTTGATATTGGCATGTTTATATTTACTGGCATCTGTTTATATGAACTCCCCAAATCTAGATAGTGTAATATTCTTGAATAATAGTGTCTAACCTTTTATTGAGCTTCTATAGCCTTCTATAGTCTACGTTTATAGTCTCCAATCAATACTTAGGCATTTGGATTAATTTGTATTTGACTTTTAAAAAACTAAGATTTAAAGATGGCTTTACAGAAACAGATTGTGCCTTTCTCTGAGCAGTAGGAAGCAGATTATTCAGTCTACCTTTGTATCTGTTGTTGATTATGGTGATATTATTTATCAATGTGCAGCTGCTACTACTCATAAACCTTTGGATACCATCTACCATGGTGCCTTTCATTTTGCACAACTGAGCAAGAGGACAAGTACATTAGAGTGTCTAGTTTGAGAAACAGACGCTTCACAAGTCCTCAACTGGCGGCTTCATGAAATAGTACCCACAAAACACCAGTCTCAACGTCAACAGTGAAGAGGCGACTCCGGGATGCTGGCCTTCTAGGCAGAGTTGCAAAGAAGAAGCCATATCTCAGACAGAAAGACTAAGATGGGCTAAAGAACACAGACACTGGACATATACATACAGCACCAGTCAATATGTTGGATACACCTACTTATTCAAGGGTTTTTCTTTATTTTTACTATTTTCTACATTGTACAATAATAGTGAAGACATCAAAAATAGGAAATAACACATATGGAATCATGTAGTAACCAAAAAAGTGTTAAGCAGAACTGAAAATAGATTTTAGATTTTAGATTCTTCAATGTAGCCACCCTTTGCCTTGATGACAGCTTTACACACTTTTGTCATTCTCTCAACCAGCTTCTCCTGGAATGCTTTTCCAACAGTCTTGAAGGAGTTCCCACATATATTGAGCACTTGTTGTCTGTTTTTCCTTCACTCTGCAGTCCAACTCCTCCCAAACCATCTCAATTTGGTTGAGGTCAGGTGATTGTGGAGGCCAGGTCTGATGCAACACTCCATCACTCTCCTTCTTGGTCAAATAGCCCTTACACAGCCTGGAGGTTTGATGGGTCATTGTCCTGTTGGAAAACAAATGATAGTCCCACTAAGCGCAAACCAGATGGTATGGCATATCGCTGCATAATGCTGTGGAAGCCATGCTGGTTAACTGTAACTGTCACCAGCAAAGCATCCCCACACCATCACACCTCCTCCTTCATGCTTCACGGTGGGAACCACACATGCGGAGATCATCCCTTCACCTACTCTGCATCTCACAAAGACACAGCTTATAAGAACAGAACATCTCAAATTTGGAGTCATTAGGCGAAAGGACAGATTTCCACCTTTCTAATATCCATTGCTCGTGTTTCTTCTTATTATTTGTGTCCTTTAGTAGTGGTTTCTTTGCAGCAATTCGACCATGAAGGCCTGATTCACTCAGTCTCCTCTGAACAGTTGATGTTGAGATGTGTCTGTTACTTGAACTCTGTGAAGCATTTATTTGTGCTGGTTACTCTAATGAACTTATCCTCTGCAGCAGAAGTAACTCTCATGCAATAAAATGCAAATTAATTACTTAAAAATCATACAATGTGATTTTTTGGATTTTTAGATTCCGCCTCTCACAGTTGAAGTGTACCTATGATAAAAATTACCGACCTCTACATGCTTTGTAAGTAGGGAAACCTGCAAAATCGGCAGTGTAACAAATACTTTTTCTTCCCACTGTATATAAAAATGTATATTCAATGCTTTACTTATGCTTGCACTGTATATTCTTACAATAAATGCAAATACTCCCTTGAAGTCTGACCTTGGCCTTAAACATTTGCTCCGGTGTGTTTTATAGATGTCGCACCGCTGTCAACCACCGCTGTATCTGTAATATATAATCTGGCACAGATACATTTTGATCCCTGAAGATTTAATGAGAACCCCTTCCTTATAACCTCAAACGTCCACTGGGAAATACTGTGCAGACATTTCGGACCTGGGGAGAAATTTGTGGTTGTATTAATCAAAATGTCAGAATGACCTACAGTACTGTCTCTGTTCCTGTCATCCTCTCTCTTTCTCTCTCCGTTTCTCTGTCTTCCTGTGAAACACGACAGTAGCACAGAGCCATACTGTAAGGGACTTACTAACCTCTGAGGTAAAATAGTTCTCACCTGAGAAGTTGACACCATAAATGTGGTTGAAGATCCAGCGTTTCGCATGCAGGTCTCAGTAATGACAGAAGGCCTGCCATTTACTTGGAAACACGCAAAGTTCTTCACTTTGTTCATTTGTCTCTGTATGTCATGTTGAACATCTTAACTGCTATTCTCAGATGTAATGTTAGTTCAGCTGACTCGAGATGGCTACAGAATCGTTGGTGTCACTTTGGTCTTAAAAAATATGGCAAAAAGGGCAGTGACAAGTTTTTCTTGATGGTCAGGAAAATCACAGAATCCGAACTATAACACATGACCTATGACCTATGGATTTCAATCTAAAACCAAATCAAACAGACACAGCACTTTTCCAAAGCTCAAAGTGCCGTTATGCTATCTTATTGTTATTGTAGCTAAGTATTACCAGTAGAGGAAGTACATTTCAAATACCACGCCTTGATTAAACATCGCATACAATATACACTCTTCCTCCATGTTTGTTTACAGATAACAAAAAAAACAAAGCTGATGGCATTTCTCTCATCGAAGTCCCCGGGTGCCACTCATTCCCTGCGGCACCGCTGCCATGTTGATTATGGTCCAGAGGAAAAAATGCGGGCGGCATGGGTTCAAACCCCTTTCTTAGTATTGTTCTAAGCAAAGTTTATCAGGTGCACCGAGGACTTTGGGGAATTGGACAGTGTACATCTGCGTACAGTTCCAAACAATGAAGGGAAGGAGCCTCCCTTGAAGCAGTGACCCGTGCAGTCAACTTGTTTTCGGCGGCAGACATTGATATGGTAATGATGCGCATTGTGTTTTTGCTGCCTCCAACGCCGGCGACTCTTCTGATGCCTGGTTATTGAGTCTCCCTGTGGAACCTTCTGGATACAAACCAAAGAGCAGAGGAGCATTTCTGAAGGTAGTTTTCACTGAGCTGCAGGTGAAAAAAGAAGATGGGGAGCACGTTGAAGGAAATCAACAGTATGGAAATGGACCGGCTGAGTGATTGACAGAAATCCCACCACGTTGACGACAATGAGACATTCAGGCCAAACTTGCCTTTACAAGTCTTTATAAACACATGAGTAATAAACTGCACCATGTTCAAGACGGTGGCTGTAGGAATTAAGAAACTCAGCTGGGTCTTTGCCATAAGTACCTACCTCCTACCAGAATAAAGGATGAGAACCGTTCCTCCTTTTGTATGCTCTGGAAATTGGATTTCCCCACAGCCAATCCAAACAGCTCCCGCCTGCCATGCATCTTGTCCAGGCCCTTGTTGGCACGGGCCAGTGCTTTTAGCCGCGGGCGACGCTCACCGTACAGTAGTTATCTCCACAGTCGCCTGATCAGGCCCAGTTCCAAACAACCACCGCTTCGCTAAGATGCTGCTGCCGCTGTCTGTCGCTGGCCGTGACCCAGCCAAGGGAGGGAGGATGAGGGGGAAGCAGAGCCACTTATAATCCTGGATCTCCTGGGTGTCCTGGCTCTTGTTCTGGGCCTGTTTCCCCAGTCACAGAAGCTGATTCCAGGGGTAAATGCCTGGTCAGTATCCCTCGACCATCCGTCCAACGCCCACCACTACTGCTGTCAACCATGACTACATGCTTTCCTGACCACGTCATAGCTTATAACTATGGCCCAGAGTTTTCTGGCCAGGTCTTGCTACAAACAATTCCTGGGTCTTATCCTTGACCTGCCAGCCTCCTACCCTTCCACCCCTCACCCCTGGCCTGCACAGCAGAGTAGGGGGTAACTAAGCATGTCCCGTCTGACAGGTATGCCCCCACCTCCCCTGTTTCCCCCTCTCCCCACCCCCTCCTCCTCCCCTTCTTTCCCTAATTCTCCTGTTCTCTACATGGCTTGGTCTCGTCATGCTCTGGTGGGTGCCTGGCTCTCCTGGGTGTCCAGTGGAGCCTCCCGTCAGCCCGTGTCTCTCTGCCCGTACTCAGCACAGGGATCCATGGGGAGAATACAGCTATTATCTGTAGCACAACCCAGCTGGAGCCAATCGGCTCACTGAACAGAGATCGGCACCGAGCAATGCCCTACATCTTCCTCTCCATACAGGAAGAGGAACACACAGGGGACTCTGTGAAGGGTGGAAATATTGCTTAAATTATTACGGAGTTATTCTAGATGGAGAAAGGTTTTTTCCCCTTCTGTTTTAGGAATGGCTCACTGTATGTGCTTTCAAGAGAGACAGACCGGCCTACCATGTCTGTAGGACTTGCTTCGAAACCGTACATTTGATTTCACCAGGTAAGCTTTTTGATAACACGTTTACGTTTACAACCATACCCTGGGAAAAGGTGGAGTGTAGAGGATGTGGGTTGAACCATCCATCTGGGTCTCCCATCCAAGTATCGACTAGGCCCAACCCTGCATAGTTCAGCTTCAGACGAAAGCCAGCAGAGACTATGTGTATTTTGTTTTCTTCTTTTCCTTCCATAGCAGCATTTTGACCCAGCACTAAAGCATAGCAGGGTTGCCAATAGCCTTAACCCAACCAGTGGCACTGTGTCGAGTCGGCAGTTTGCAGAGGAAAGATTTAATGACGCCTTGAGGTGGAAGGTATCAGCCATGAGCTAAAAAGCCCCGTCAAGTCCCCTTCGTGCTGTGCCCATGTCAACGGAGACACGTACGCTCTCTCCTTTGGCCCTCCAAATCCACAGCATCCTTTCTACAGAGGCATTACTAGAGATCTAAAGGACCGGTGAAAAATACGCTGGAAGTCCCGCGGGAAATGGCGGAGACATCACAGCACTGATTCCCCCGTCGCAAGCAAGATCACTTTAATAATGCATCCCTTGTGGATAATTTCAGATGTCACACGCCCGAATATACGCTCCGAATATTCATGTAGGCCTACATTTTCTCATCATGCTTTCTCATCCTCCTATCTTCCTCTTTTGACGACACCGTGGCATGCCATTACTCCAAGTTCATTAGGAGAACATGACGACAAATCAAACTCTAGAGAAAAAAAGGCCTCTTCCCACTTTTTTTTCCCTTCTGTCTCTCTTCTTCTGTCCTCTGTAGTGCTGAGGAAATATATTTCATGCAAATAAGGCACAGCAAATAATGTTATGCTGCAAAGTACACTGTGTCTGGCATGTTGCTTCAGATCTTGTATCCTGGTGACAGATGACAAGGCTCTCTCTCTAGTTCTCTCTCTAGTTCTCTAATTCTGTTGTTCTCTAGTTCTCTCTCTCTCTAAGTCTCTCTCTATAGTTCTCTGTCTCTAGTTCTCTAATTCTCTCTCTCTAGTTCTCTCTCTCTAGTTCTATCTCTCTCTCTCCAGTTCTCGCTCTCTCTAGTTCTCTCTCTCTAGTTCTCTTTATCTAATTCTCTCTCTCAAGATCTCACTCTCTCTAGTTCGCTCTCTCTAGTTCTCTCTCTCTAGTTCTCTCTATGTAATTATCTCTCTCAAGATCTCTCTAGTTCTCTCTATCTAATTCTCTCTCTCTCTGGTTCTCTCTCTCTAGTTCTCACTCTCTCTAGTTCTCTCTCAAGTTCTCTCTCCATACTTCTCTCTCTCTAGTTCTCTCTCTCTCTCTCTAGTTCTCTCTCTTTAGTTCTATCTCTCTTATTCTCTCTCTCTATCTCTCTAGTTCTATCTCTAGTTCTCTAGTTCTCTCTAGTTCTCTCTCTCTAGTTCTCTCTATCTAATTATCTCTCTCTCTGGTTCTCTCTCTCTAGTTCTCTCTCTCACGTTATCTCTCCATACTTCTCTCTCTCTAGTTCTCTCAAATTCAAATTCAAGCTGCTTTATTGGCATGAAAAACATTGTGTCAATATTGCCAAAGCAACAATGTATACAATATACATTGTAACAAAATTGTAAATGATAGCAAATAATAATATAAAATGGTAGTAAATAATAATACAAAAATAAATACAATAAAATGGTAACAGTCACAGTAAACATTAATAATTATAGTAATAACAATAATAGTAATAATAAGTAAGTTACTGTTTACTATGCAGATGTTATTATTCAGTGTCCCTCAGGCTATGGCAGGAAAATACATATTTGGCTGCAAGAGGAGCCATTGCTCCTTCGCCCATGAGTATTCTTAGTTTTTCCTCTGGGTTCAATTTGTAAAAATGTGGAATATATGTAGTCATTTCTGTGAATAATGAATCTCTTTGTGAGGAATATTTATCACAGTAAAGGAGAAAGTGCATCTCTCTCTCTCTCTCTCTCTCTAGTTCTCTCTCTCTAGTTCTCTCTCTCTTATTCTCTCTCTCTATCTCTCTAGTTCTATCTCTAGTTCTCTAGTTCTCTCTCTAGTTCTCTCTCTCTCTCTCTAGTTCTCTCTATCCAATTATCTCTCTCTGGTTCTCTCTCTCTAGTTCTCACTCTCTCTAGTTCTCTCTCTCAAGTTCTCTCTCCATACTTCTCTCTCTCTAGTTCTCTCTCTCTCTCTCTCTCTCTAGTTCTCTCTCTCTAGTTCTCTCTCTCATATTCTCTCTCTATCTCTCTAGTTCAAAATCTAGTTCTCTAGTTCTCTCTCTAGTTCTCTCTCTCTAGTTCTCTCTATCTAATTATCTCTCTCTCTGGTTCTCTCTCTCTAGTTCTCACTCTCTCTAGTTCTCTCTCTCAAGTTATCTCTCCATACTTCTCTCTCTCTAGTTCTCTCTCTCTCTCTCTCTCTCTCTAGTACTCTCTCTCTAGTTATCTCTCTCTTATTCTCTCTCTCTATCTCTCTAGTTCTATCTCTAGTTCTCTAGTTCTCTCTCTAGTTCTCTCTCTAGTTCTCTCTCTCTCTAGTTCTCTCTCTCAAGTTCTCTCTCCATACGTCTCTCTCTCTAGTTCTCTCTCTCTCTCTCTCTCTCTCTCTAGTTCTCTCTCTCTAGTTCTCTCTCTCTAGTTCTCTCTCTTATTCTCTCTCTATCTCTCTAGTTATATCTCTAGTTCTCTAGTTCTCTCTCTAGTTCCCTAGTTTTCTCTCTAGTTCACTAGTTCTCTCTCTCTCTAGTTCTCTAGTTCTCTCTCTAGGTATCTAGTTCTCTCTCTGTAATTCTCTCTCTCTAGTTCTCTAGTTCTCTTTCTGTAATTCTCTCTCTCTCTCTAGTTCTCGCTCTCGATTTCTCTCTCTCTCTCTCTCTCGCTCTAGTTCTCTCTCTCTAATTCTCTCTCTCTAGTTCTCTAATTCTCTAGTAATCTAGTTCTCTCTCTAGTTCTCTCTCTAGTTCTCTAGGTCTCTCTCTAGTTCTCTCTCTAGTTATCTAGTTCTCTAGTTATCTTTCTCTGTAGTTCTCTCTCTAGTTCTCTTAGTTATCTAGTTCTCTCTCTCTAGTTCTCTAGTTCTCTCTTTAGTTCTCTAGTTCCCTCTCTCTCTAGTTCTCTCTCTAGTTCTCTAGTTCTCTCTTTATCTAGTTCTCTAGTTCTCTCTCTCTCTAGGTCTCTAGTTCTCTCTCTAGTTCTCTCTCTCTAGTTCTCTCTCTAGTTCTCTAGTTCTCTATTCTCTCTCTAGTTCTCTAGTTCTCTAGTTCTCTCTCTAGGTCTCTAGTTTTCTCTCTCTCTAGTTCATAGTTCTCTCTCTAGCTCTCTAGTTCTCTAGTTCTCTCTCTCTCTAGTTCTCTCTCTAGTTCACTCTCTAGTTCTCTGGTTCTCCCTCTAGTTCTGTAGTTATCTAGTTCTCTCTCTCTCTCTAGTCCTCTAGTTATCTCTCTAGTTCTGTAGTTCTCTCTCTAGTTCTGTAGTTCTGTAGTTCTCTCTCTAGGTCTCTAGTTCTCTCTCTAGTTCTCTCTCTCTCTAGTTCTCTATCTCTCTAGTTCTCTCTCTCTATTTCTCTCTCTCTAGTTCTAGTTCTCTCTCTAGCTCTCTAGTTCTTTCTCTCTAGTTCTCTCTCTCTAGTTCTCTAGTTATCTAGTTCTCTAGTTCTCTCTCTAGTTCTGTAGTTCTGTAGTTCTCTCTCTAGGTCTCTAGTTCTCTCTCTAGTTCTATCTCTCTCTAGTTCTCTATCTCTCTCTTTCTCTCTCTCTATTTCTCACTCTCTAGTTCTAGTTCTCTCTCTAGCTCTCTAGTTCTCTCTCTCTAGTTCTCTAGTTCTCTAGTTCTCTCTCTAGTTCTGTAGTTCTGTAGTTCTCTCTCTAGGTCTCTAGTTCTCTCTCTAGTTCTATCTCTCTCTAGTTCTCTATCTCTCTAGTTCTCTCTCTCTATTTCTCTCTCTCTAGTTCTAGTTCTCTCTCTAGCTCTCTAGTTCTCTCTCTCTAGTTCTCTAGTTCTCTAGTTCTCTAGTTCTCGGTCTAGTTCTCTAGTTCTCTCTCTCTAGTTCTATAGTTCTCTCTCGCTCTCTCTCTCTCTAGTTCTCTCTCTCTAGTTATCTCTCTCTAGTTCTATCTCTAGTTCTCTCGCTCTAATTCTCTCTCTCTCTTTAGTTCTGTCTCTCTAGTTCTCTCTATCTAGTTCTCTCTCTAGTTCTCTCTCTATAGTTCTCTCTCTCTAGTTCTATCTCTCTAGCTCTCTCTCTCGTCCTCTCTCTCTAGTTCTCTAGTTCTCTCTCTAGTTCTCTAGTTCTCTCTCTAGTTCTCTTGTTCTAGCCGTTTCGCTAGTTCTCTAGTTCTCTCTCTTGTTCTCTAGTTCTCTCTCTCTCTCTAGTTCTCTAGTTCTATCTCTCTCTCTAGTTCTCTCTCTAGTTCTCTAGTTTTGTAGTTCTCTCTCTAGTTCTCTAGTTCTCTCTCTAGTTCTCTAGTTCTCTCTCTCTATAGTTTCTAGTTCTCTCTCTAGCTCTCTAGTTCTCTCTCTCTCTAGTTCTCTCTCTAGTTCTCTAGTTCTCTCTCTAGTTCTCTCTCTAGCTCTTTAGTTCTCTCTCTCTAGTTCACTCTCTAGTTCGCTAGTTCTCTAATTCTCTCTCTAGTTCTCTAGTTCTCTAGTTCTCTCTCCAGTTCTCTAGTTCTCTCTCCCTCTAGTTTCTAGTTCTCTCTCTAGCTCTCTAGTTCTCTAGTTCTCTCTCTCTCTAGTTCTCTCTCTAGTTCACTCTCTAGTTCTCTGGTTCTCTCTCTAGTCCTCTAGTTCTCTAGTTATCTCTCTAGTTCTCTAGTTCTCTCTCTCTAGTTCTCTAGTTCTCTAGTTCTCTAGTTCTCGGTCTAGTTCTCTAGTTCTCTCTCTCTAGTTCTATAGTTCTCTCTCGCTCTCTCTCTCTCTAGTTCTCTCGCTCTAGTTATCTCTCTCTAGTTCTATCTCTAGTTCTCTCGCTCTAATTCTCTCTCTCTCTTTAGTTCTGTCTCTCTAGTTCTCTCTATCTAGTTCTCTCTCTAGTTCTCTCTCTATAGTTCTCTCTCTCTAGTTCTATCTCTCTAGCTCTCTCTCTCGTCCTCTCTCTCTAGTTCTCTAGTTCTCTCTCTAGTTCTCTAGTTCTCTCTCTAGTTCTCTTGTTCTAGCCGTTTCGCTAGTTCTCTAGTTCTCTCTCTTGTTCTCTAGTTCTCTCTCTCTCTCTAGTTCTCTAGTTCTATCTCTCTCTCTAGTTCTCTCTCTAGTTCTCTAGTTTTGTAGTTCTCTCTCTAGTTCTCTAGTTCTCTCTCTAGTTCTCTAGTTCTCTCTCTCTATAGTTTCTAGTTCTCTCTCTAGCTCTCTAGTTCTCTCTCTCTCTAGTTCTCTCTCTAGTTCTCTAGTTCTCTCTCTAGTTCTCTCTCTAGCTCTTTAGTTCTCTCTCTCTAGTTCACTCTCTAGTTCGCTAGTTCTCTAATTCTCTCTCTAGTTCTCTAGTTCTCTAGTTCTCTCTCCAGTTCTCTAGTTCTCTCTCCCTCTAGTTTCTAGTTCTCTCTCTAGCTCTCTAGTTCTCTAGTTCTCTCTCTCTCTAGTTCTCTCTCTAGTTCACTCTCTAGTTCTCTGGTTCTCTCTCTAGTCCTCTAGTTCTCTAGTTATCTCTCTAGTTCTGTAGTTCTCTCTCTAGTTCTGTAGTTCTGTAGTTCTCTCTCTAGGTCTCTAGTTCTCTCTCTAGTTCTCTAAATCTCTAGTTCTCTCTCTCTCTAGTTCTCTCTCTAGTTATAGTTCTCTCTCTAGCTCTCTAGTTCTTTCTCTCTATTTCTCTCTCTCTAGTTCTCTAGTTCTTTAGTTCTCTAGTTTTCTCTCTCTAGTTATCTAGATCTCTAGTTCTCTCTCTTGTTCTCTAGTTCTCTCTCTCTCTCTAGTTCTCTCTCTAGTTCTCTAGTTCTCTATTTCTCGCTCTAGTTCTCTAGTTCTCTCTCTCTAGTTCTCTAGTTCTCTCTCGCTCTCTCTCTCACTCTAGTTATCTCTCTGTAGTTATCTCTCTCTAGTTATCTCTCTCTAGTTCTCTCTCTAGTTCTCTCGCTCTAAATCTCTCTCTCTCTTTAGTTCTCTCTCTCTAGTTCTCTCTATCTAGTTCTCTCTCTAGTTCTCTCTCTATAGTTTTCTCTCTCTAGTTCTCTCTCTCTAAATCTCTCTCTCTCTAGTTCTATCTCTCTAGTTCTCTCTCTTGTCCTCTCTCTCTAGTTCTCTAGTTATCTCTCTAGTTCTCTTGTTCTCACCTCTTTCTCTAGTTATCTAGTTCTCTCTCTTGTTCTCTAGTTCTCTCTCTCTCTAGTTCTCTAGTTATCTTTCTCTCTAGTTCTCTCTCTAGTTCTCTAGTTCTCTAAATTTCTCTAGTTCACTAGTTCTGTAGCTCTCTCTCTAGTTCTCTAGTTCTCTAGTTCTCTCTCTAGTTCTCTAGTTCTCTCTCTCTCTAGTTTCTAGTTCTCTCTCTAGCTCTCTAGTTCTCTAGTAGTTCTCTCTCTAGTTCTCTCTCTAGTTCTGTAGTTCTCTCTCAAGTTCTATAGTTCTCTCTCTAGTTCTCTAGTTCTCTCTCTAGTTCTCTAGTTCTCTCTCTCTAGTTATCTAGATATCTAGTTCTCTCTCTAGTTCTCTCTCTCTATTTCTCTCTCTCTGGTTCTAGTTCTCTCTCTAGCTCTCTAGTTCTTTCTCTCTAGTTCTCTCTCTCTAGTTCTCTAGTTATTTAGTTCTCTAGTTTTCTCTCTCTAGTTATCTAGTTCTCTTGTTCTCTAGTTCTCTAGTTCTCTCTCTCTCTAGTTCTCTAGTTCTCTCTCTCTAGTTCTCTAGTTATCTAGTTATCTAGTTCTCTCTCTCTACTTCTTTACTTCTGTAGTTCTCTAGTTCTCTCTCTCTAGTTCTCTAGTTCCCTAGTTCTCTCGCTCTAGTTCTCTAGTTCTCTAGTTCTCTCTCTCTCTAGTTTCTAGTTCTCTCTCTAGCTCTCTAGTTCTCTAGAAGTTCTCTCTCTTTAGTTCTCTCTCTAGTTCTGTAGTTCTCTCTCAAGTTCTATAGTTCTCTCTCTAGTTCTCTAGTTCTCTCTCTAATTCTCTAGTTCTCTCTCTCTAGTTATCTAGATATCTAGTTCTCTCTCTAGTTCTCTCTCTCTATTTCTCTCTCTCTGGTTCTAGTTCTCTCTCTAGGTCTCTAGTTCTCTCTCTAGTTCTCTCTCTCTCTAGTTCTCTCTCTCTCTAGTTCTCTCTCTCTAGTTCTCTCTCTCTTATTCTCTCTCTCTATCTCTCTAGTTCTATCTCTAGTTCTCTAGTTCTCTCTCTAGTTCTCTCTCTCTCTCTCTAGTTCTCTCTATCCAATTATCTCTCTCTGGTTCTCTCTCTCTAGTTCTCACTCTCTCTAGTTCTCTCTCTCAAGTTCTCTCTCCATACTTCTCTCTCTCTAGTTCTCTCTCTCTCTCTCTCTCTCTAGTTCTCTCTCTCTAGTTCTCTCTCTCATATTCTCTCTCTATCTCTCTAGTTCAATCTCTAGTTCTCTAGTTCTCTCTCTAGTTCTCTCTCTCTAGTTCTCTCTATCTAATTATCTCTCTCTCTGGTTCTCTCTCTCTAGTTCTCACTCTCTCTAGTTCTCTCTCTCAAGTTATCTCTCCATACTTCTCTCTCTCTAGTTCTCTCTCTCTCTCTCTCTCTCTCTAGTACTCTCTCTCTAGTTATCTCTCTCTTATTCTCTCTCTCTATCTCTCTAGTTCTATCTCTAGTTCTCTAGTTCTCTCTCTAGTTCTCTCTCTAGTTCTCTCTCTCTCTAGTTCTCTCTCTCAAGTTCTCTCTCCATACGTCTCTCTCTCTAGTTCTCTCTCTCTCTCTCTCTCTCTCTCTAGTTCTCTCTCTCTAGTTCTCTCTCTCTAGTTCTCTCTCTTATTCTCTCTCTATCTCTCTAGTTATATCTCTAGTTCTCTAGTTCTCTCTCTAGTTCCCTAGTTTTCTCTCTAGTTCACTAGTTCTCTCTCTCTCTAGTTCTCTAGTTCTCTCTCTAGGTATCTAGTTCTCTCTCTGTAATTCTCTCTCTCTAGTTCTCTAGTTCTCTTTCTGTAATTCTCTCTCTCTCTCTCTAGTTCTCGCTCTCGATTTCTCTCTCTCTCTCTCTCTCGCTCTAGTTCTCTCTCTCTAATTCTCTCTCTCTAGTTCTCTAATTCTCTAGTAATCTAGTTCTCTCTCTAGTTCTCTCTCTAGTTCTCTAGGTCTCTCTCTAGTTCTCTCTCTAGTTATCTAGTTCTCTAGTTATCTTTCTCTGTAGTTCTCTCTCTAGTTCTCTTAGTTATCTAGTTCTCTCTCTCTAGTTCTCTAGTTCTCTCTTTAGTTCTCTAGTTCCCTCTCTCTCTAGTTCTCTCTCTAGTTCTCTAGTTCTCTCTTTATCTAGTTCTCTAGTTCTCTCTCTCTCTAGGTCTCTAGTTCTCTCTCTAGTTCTCTCTCTCTAGTTCTCTCTCTAGTTCTCTAGTTCTCTATTCTCTCTCTAGTTCTCTAGTTCTCTAGTTCTCTCTCTAGGTCTCTAGTTTTCTCTCTCTCTAGTTTATAGTTCTCTCTCTAGCTCTCTAGTTCTCTAGTTCTCTCTCTCTCTAGTTCTCTCTCTAGTTCACTCTCTAGTTCTCTGGTTCTCCCTCTAGTTCTGTAGTTATCTAGTTCTCTCTCTCTCTCTAGTCCTCTAGTTATCTCTCTAGTTCTGTAGTTCTCTCTCTAGTTCTGTAGTTCTGTAGTTCTCTCTCTAGGTCTCTAGTTCTCTCTCTAGTTCTCTCTCTCTCTAGTTCTCTCTCTCTCTAGTTCTCTCTCTCTAGTTCTATCTCTCTTATTCTCTCTCTCTATCTCTCTAGTTCTATCTCTAGTTCTCTAGTTCTCTCTCTAGTTCTCTCTCTCTCTCTCTCTAGTTCTCTCTATCCAATTATCTCTCTCTGGTTCTCTCTCTCTAGTTCTCACTCTCTCTAGTTCTCTCTCTCAAGTTCTCTCTCCATACTTCTCTCTCTCTAGTTCTCTCTCTCTCTCTCTCTCTCTAGTTCTCTCTCTCTAGTTCTCTCTCTCATATTCTCTCTCTATCTCTCTAGTTCAATCTCTAGTTCTCTAGTTCTCTCTCTAGTTCTCTCTCTCTAGTTCTCTCTATCTAATTATCTCTCTCTCTGGTTCTCTCTCTCTAGTTCTCACTCTCTCTAGTTCTCTCTCTCAAGTTATCTCTCCATACTTCTCTCTCTCTAGTTCTCTCTCTCTCTCTCTCTCTAGTACTCTCTCTCTAGTTATCTCTCTCTTATTCTCTCTCTCTATCTCTCTAGTTCTATCTCTAGTTCTCTAGTTCTCTCTCTAGTTCTCTCTCTAGTTCTCTCTATCTAATTATCTCTCTCTCTGGTTCTCTCTCTCTAGTTCTCACTCTCTCTAGTTCTCTCTCTCAAGTTCTCTCTCCATACGTCTCTCTCTCTAGTTCTCTCTCTCTCTCTCTCTCTCTCTCTAGTTCTCTCTCTCTAGTTCTCTCTCTCTAGTTCTCTCTCTTATTCTCTCTCTATCTCTCTAGTTATATCTCTAGTTCTCTAGTTCTCTCTCTAGTTCCCTAGTTTTCTCTCTAGTTCACTAGTTCTCTCTCTCTCTAGTTCTCTAGTTCTCTCTCTAGGTATCTAGTTCTCTCTCTGTAATTCTCTCTCTCTAGTTCTCAGGTTCTCTTTCTGTAATTCTCTCTCTCTCTCTAGTTCTCGCTCTCGATTTCTCTCTCTCTCTCTCTCTCGCTCTAGTTCTCTCTCTCTAATTCTCTCTCTCTAGTTCTCTAATTCTCTAGTAATCTAGTTCTCTCTCTAGTTCTCTCTCTAGTTCTCTAGGTCTCTCTCTAGTTCTCTCTCTAGTTATCTAGTTCTCTAGTTATCTTTCTCTGTAGTTCTCTCTCTAGTTCTCTTAGTTATCTAGTTCTCTCTCTCTAGTTCTCTAGTTCTCTCTTTAGTTCTCTAGTTCCCTCTCTCTCTAGTTCTCTCTCTAGTTCTCTAGTTCTCTCTTTATCTAGTTCTCTAGTTCTCTCTCTCTCTAGGTCTCTAGTTCTCTCTCTAGTTCTCTCTCTCTAGTTCTCTCTCTAGTTCTCTAGTTCTCTATTCTCTCTCTAGTTCTCTAGTTCTCTAGTTCTCTCTCTAGGTCTCTAGTTTTCTCTCTCTCTAGTTCATAGTTCTCTCTCTAGCTCTCTAGTTCTCTAGTTCTCTCTCTCTCTAGTTCTCTCTCTAGTTCACTCTCTAGTTCTCTGGTTCTCCCTCTAGTTCTGTAGTTATCTAGTTCTCTCTCTCTCTCTAGTCCTCTAGTTATCTCTCTAGTTCTGTAGTTCTCTCTCTAGTTCTGTAGTTCTGTAGTTCTCTCTCTAGGTCTCTAGTTCTCTCTCTAGTTCTCTCTCTCTCTAGTTCTCTATCTCTCTAGTTCTCTCTCTCTATTTCTCTCTCTCTAGTTCTAGTTCTCTCTCTAGCTCTCTAGTTCTTTCTCTCTAGTTCTCTCTCTCTAGTTCTCTAGTTATCTAGTTCTCTAGTTCTCTCTCTAGTTCTGTAGTTCTGTAGTTCTCTCTCTAGGTCTCTAGTTCTCTCTCTAGTTCTATCTCTCTCTAGTTCTCTATCTCTCTCTTTCTCTCTCTCTATTTCTCTCTCTCTAGTTCTAGTTCTCTCTCTAGCTCTCTAGTTCTCTCTCTCTAGTTCTCTAGTTCTCTAGTTCTCTCTCTAGTTCTGTAGTTCTGTAGTTCTCTCTCTAGGTCTCTAGTTCTCTCTCTAGTTCTATCTCTCTCTAGTTCTCTATCTCTCTAGTTCTCTCTCTCTATTTCTCTCTCTCTAGTTCTAGTTCTCTCTCTAGCTCTCTAGTTCTCTCTCTCTAGTTCTCTAGTTCTCTAGTTCTCTAGTTCTCGGTCTAGTTCTCTAGTTCTCTCTCTCTAGTTCTATAGTTCTCTCTCGCTCTCTCTCTCTCTAGTTCTCTCTCTCTAGTTATCTCTCTCTAGTTCTATCTCTAGTTCTCTCGCTCTAATTCTCTCTCTCTCTTTAGTTCTGTCTCTCTAGTTCTCTCTATCTAGTTCTCTCTCTAGTTCTCTCTCTATAGTTCTCTCTCTCTAGTTCTATCTCTCTAGCTCTCTCTCTCGTCCTCTCTCTCTAGTTCTCTAGTTCTCTCTCTAGTTCTCTAGTTCTCTCTCTAGTTCTCTTGTTCTAGCCGTTTCGCTAGTTCTCTAGTTCTCTCTCTTGTTCTCTAGTTCTCTCTCTCTCTCTAGTTCTCTAGTTCTATCTCTCTCTCTAGTTCTCTCTCTAGTTCTCTAGTTTTGTAGTTCTCTCTCTAGTTCTCTAGTTCTCTCTCTAGTTCTCTAGTTCTCTCTCTCTATAGTTTCTAGTTCTCTCTCTAGCTCTCTAGTTCTCTCTCTCTCTAGTTCTCTCTCTAGTTCTCTAGTTCTCTCTCTAGTTCTCTCTCTAGCTCTTTAGTTCTCTCTCTCTAGTTCACTCTCTAGTTCGCTAGTTCTCTAATTCTCTCTCTAGTTCTCTAGTTCTCTAGTTCTCTCTCCAGTTCTCTAGTTCTCTCTCCCTCTAGTTTCTAGTTCTCTCTCTAGCTCTCTAGTTCTCTAGTTCTCTCTCTCTCTAGTTCTCTCTCTAGTTCACTCTCTAGTTCTCTGGTTCTCTCTCTAGTCCTCTAGTTCTCTAGTTATCTCTCTAGTTCTCTAGTTCTCTCTCTCTAGTTCTCTAGTTCTCTAGTTCTCTAGTTCTCGGTCTAGTTCTCTAGTTCTCTCTCTCTAGTTCTATAGTTCTCTCTCGCTCTCTCTCTCTCTAGTTCTCTCGCTCTAGTTATCTCTCTCTAGTTCTATCTCTAGTTCTCTCGCTCTAATTCTCTCTCTCTCTTTAGTTCTGTCTCTCTAGTTCTCTCTATCTAGTTCTCTCTCTAGTTCTCTCTCTATAGTTCTCTCTCTCTAGTTCTATCTCTCTAGCTCTCTCTCTCGTCCTCTCTCTCTAGTTCTCTAGTTCTCTCTCTAGTTCTCTAGTTCTCTCTCTAGTTCTCTTGTTCTAGCCGTTTCGCTAGTTCTCTAGTTCTCTCTCTTGTTCTCTAGTTCTCTCTCTCTCTCTAGTTCTCTAGTTCTATCTCTCTCTCTAGTTCTCTCTCTAGTTCTCTAGTTTTGTAGTTCTCTCTCTAGTTCTCTAGTTCTCTCTCTAGTTCTCTAGTTCTCTCTCTCTATAGTTTCTAGTTCTCTCTCTAGCTCTCTAGTTCTCTCTCTCTCTAGTTCTCTCTCTAGTTCTCTAGTTCTCTCTCTAGTTCTCTCTCTAGCTCTTTAGTTCTCTCTCTCTAGTTCACTCTCTAGTTCGCTAGTTCTCTAATTCTCTCTCTAGTTCTCTAGTTCTCTAGTTCTCTCTCCAGTTCTCTAGTTCTCTCTCCCTCTAGTTTCTAGTTCTCTCTCTAGCTCTCTAGTTCTCTAGTTCTCTCTCTCTCTAGTTCTCTCTCTAGTTCACTCTCTAGTTCTCTGGTTCTCTCTCTAGTCCTCTAGTTCTCTAGTTATCTCTCTAGTTCTGTAGTTCTCTCTCTAGTTCTGTAGTTCTGTAGTTCTCTCTCTAGGTCTCTAGTTCTCTCTCTAGTTCTCTAAATCTCTAGTTCTCTCTCTCTCTAGTTCTCTCTCTAGTTATAGTTCTCTCTCTAGCTCTCTAGTTCTTTCTCTCTATTTCTCTCTCTCTAGTTCTCTAGTTCTTTAGTTCTCTAGTTTTCTCTCTCTAGTTATCTAGATCTCTAGTTCTCTCTCTTGTTCTCTAGTTCTCTCTCTCTCTCTAGTTCTCTCTCTAGTTCTCTAGTTCTCTATTTCTCGCTCTAGTTCTCTAGTTCTCTCTCTCTAGTTCTCTAGTTCTCTCTCGCTCTCTCTCTCACTCTAGTTATCTCTCTGTAGTTATCTCTCTCTAGTTATCTCTCTCTAGTTCTCTCTCTAGTTCTCTCGCTCTAAATCTCTCTCTCTCTTTAGTTCTCTCTCTCTAGTTCTCTCTATCTAGTTCTCTCTCTAGTTCTCTCTCTATAGTTTTCTCTCTCTAGTTCTCTCTCTCTAAATCTCTCTCTCTCTAGTTCTATCTCTCTAGTTCTCTCTCTTGTCCTCTCTCTCTAGTTCTCTAGTTATCTCTCTAGTTCTCTTGTTCTCACCTCTTTCTCTAGTTATCTAGTTCTCTCTCTTGTTCTCTAGTTCTCTCTCTCTCTGTTCTCTAGTTATCTTTCTCTCTAGTTCTCTCTCTAGTTCTCTAGTTCTCTAAATTTCTCTAGTTCACTAGTTCTGTAGCTCTCTCTCTAGTTCTCTAGTTCTCTAGTTCTCTCTCTAGTTCTCTAGTTCTCTCTCTCTCTAGTTTCTAGTTCTCTCTCTAGCTCTCTAGTTCTCTAGTAGTTCTCTCTCTAGTTCTCTCTCTAGTTCTGTAGTTCTCTCTCAAGTTCTATAGTTCTCTCTCTAGTTCTCTAGTTCTCTCTCTAGTTCTCTAGTTCTCTCTCTCTAGTTATCTAGATATCTAGTTCTCTCTCTAGTTCTCTCTCTCTATTTCTCTCTCTCTGGTTCTAGTTCTCTCTCTAGCTCTCTAGTTCTTTCTCTCTAGTTCTCTCTCTCTAGTTCTCTAGTTATTTAGTTCTCTAGTTTTCTCTCTCTAGTTATCTAGTTCTCTTGTTCTCTAGTTCTCTAGTTCTCTCTCTCTCTAGTTCTCTAGTTCTCTCTCTCTAGTTCTCTAGTTATCTAGTTATCTAGTTCTCTCTCTCTACTTCTTTACTTCTGTAGTTCTCTAGTTCTCTCTCTCTAGTTCTCTAGTTCCCTAGTTCTCTCGCTCTAGTTCTCTAGTTCTCTAGTTCTCTCTCTCTCTAGTTTCTAGTTCTCTCTCTAGCTCTCTAGTTCTCTAGAAGTTCTCTCTCTTTAGTTCTCTCTCTAGTTCTGTAGTTCTCTCTCAAGTTCTATAGTTCTCTCTCTAGTTCTCTAGTTCTCTCTCTAATTCTCTAGTTCTCTCTCTCTAGTTATCTAGATATCTAGTTCTCTCTCTAGTTCTCTCTCTCTATTTCTCTCTCTCTGGTTCTAGTTCTCTCTCTAGCTCTCTAGTTCTTTCTCTCTAGTTCTCTCTCTCTAGTTCTCTAGTTATTTAGTTCTCTAGTTTTCTCTCTCTAGTTATCTAGTTCTCTTGTTCTCTAGTTCTCTAGTTCTCTCTCTCTCTAGTTCTCTAGTTCTCTCTCTCTAGTTCTCTAGTTATCTAGTTATCTAGTTCTCTCTCTCTACTTCTTTACTTATGTAGTTCTCTAGTTCTCTCTCTAGTTCTCTCTCTAGTTCTCTCTTTCTAGTTCTCTAGTTCTCTCTCTAATTCTCTCTCTAGTTCTCTCTCTAGTTCTCTTTCTCTAGTTCTCTCTCTGGTTCTCTCTCTCTAGTTCTCTCTCTAGTTCTCTCTCTAGTTATCGCTCTCTAGTGCCCTCTCTAATTCTCTCTCTAGTTCTCTAGTTCCCTCTCTAATTCTCTCTCTAGTTCTCTAGTTCCCTCTCTAATTCTCTCTCTAGCTCTCTCTCTACTTCTCTCTCTAGTTCTCTAGTTCTCTCTCTATGTCTCTCTCTCTCTCTCTCTCTCTCTCTGTGTCTCTCTCTCTAGTTCTCTCTCTCTAGTTATCTAGTTCTCTATCTCTAGTTCTCTAGTTCTCTAGTTCTCTACTTCTCTACTTCTCTAGTTCTCTCTCTCTAGTTCTCTAGTTCCCTAGTTTTCTCGCTCTAGTTCTCTAGTTCGCTCTCTCCAGTTCTTTAGTTCTCTAGTTCTCTAGTTCTCTCTCTCTAGTTTTCTCTCTCTGGTTCTCTCTTTAGTTCTCTCTCTAGTTTTCTCTCTCTAGTTCTCTCTCTAATTCTCTCTATTGGTCTCTCTCTCTAGTTCTCTCTATTTTATTCTCTCTCTCTCTCTCTAGTTGTCTCTCTAGTTGTCTTTCTCTCTCTCTGTTGTTCTCTATCTCTCTCTCTAGTTCTCTATCTATCTAGCTCTCTCTCTCTCTACTTCTCTCTCTAGTTGTCTCTGTGTCTCTATATCTCTCTCTCTCTCTTTCTCTCTCTCTCTCTCTCTCTCTCTCTCTCGCTCTAGTTCCCTATCTCTCGCCCTCTAGCTCTCTCTCGCTCTACTTCTCTCTCTCTCTCTCTCTGTCTCTCTCTCTCTCTCTGTCTCTCTCTCTCTCTCTCTGTCTCTCTGTCTTTCTGGGAAGAAGAGATTTTCCAAATGGATTTATCTGGGATTCATGTTGGTGCCATGTCTCTGACATTGATGAGGCCTGGCGGGCTTGATGATGATGCTCCCATTGGTACAGTAAAGTAGGAGCCGCCGTAGGTGCTCACTGTATATTTACTGGGAGCCACATTGAGTTATGGGAGAGTGGGGGAAGGTGTGTGTGTGTGTGTGTGTGTGTGTGTGTGTGTGTGTGTGTGTGTGTGTGTGTGTGTGTGTGTGTGTGTGTGTGTGTGTGTGTGTGTGTGTGTGTGTGTGTGTGTGTGTGTGTGTGTGTGTGTGTGTGAGAGAGAGAGAGAGAACCTGTCTTAAACACATGCAAACCACAGGGCTTGTGCCTGCTTTGTGATGTAATATTGATATTGGGGATAGTTCAGGACACAAGTTCTCAGGCTTCATATTTTATTCTCTGTGGACTCCGTGGGCTTTTTAAACTGACGCAACTCCACCTCTTCCCTCAGCCTTTTAAGGGCATACAGGCTACCTGGCTAAAGGTGTAGAGAGCTCAGCTCAATTAAGCCTGCATTACATCAGCTAGCTACACGCATTAGCGGCAAAGTCTACCTATGGGTTTACGAGATGGTCGTTAAAGCAGTCACCTTCACAGGTCATGAGTCTGGAGCCCCGTTAAGGGGGGCTGAGGTGACTTATCTCCCCGCTCACCCCTCACCTTGCCTGGGTAACTCACATATACCTCACCCCTCCCACCCCTGGATCATTGGATGATTGTCAAGCATCCAACCGTACATGGGAGGGAAAAAGCCTGGTTATTCTGACCTCATTAATACCACAGGGGTCAATGAAGCAAAACATTTGTGTCCCTAATGAAAATACATCTGCACTGCAGTACATGATGCAGCTGGAGCTGATTTAAAGGTACAGAAGGCACCAAACGTAGATTGACTCCATCTCACTGTCAGCGAGCGAAGTGGTGGAATGTGTTACTGTGTTCCCTTCAGATGTCTCTGCTGTAATTCACCAGTGCACTGTCACTACACATTTTTTATTTTTTTACACTGATTCTAATCATCACAAACTCTGATAAATGGCATCCCATGAACATATTTAAGATTATGGAGTAAGGATTTGGGATGTAAACTGTCTAATGTTGTACTATCTGTTTGACAGTTATGCTCGTGTTCATTCCTCATCTCCCATCACAATGCCCAATAATAACCAACATAACAGACAACGCAGCCACTTTACAAGTCCTATATCCCGTTTGATGAAATTAAAATCCTCAGTATTGGCAGGAATGGGATCTCACTCTCTCTCTCTGTGTGTGTGTGTCTGTGTGTGTGTGTGTGTGTGTGTGTGTGTGTGTGTGTGTGTGTGTGTCTGTGTGTGTGTGTGTGTGTGTGTGTGTGTGTGTGTGTGTGTGTGTGTGTGAATGCTCATGTGCTTGCCTGAGAATGTTTTGGATCTGTGTGAGAATGAGTGTATTTGTGTGAAAATGTGAACAATTGTGTGAGAATGTGTGTGATTTTGTGTGAAAGGTGTGTACTTGTGTGACCAGTTGTGTATTTGTGTAAGAATGTGTGTATCTGTGTGAGAATGTGTGTATTTGTGTGATAATGTGTGTATTTGTGTGAGAATGTGTGTATTTGGGTGAAAAAGTGTGTATTTGTGTAAGAATGTGTGTATTTGTGTGAGAATGTGTGTATTTGTGTGAGAATGTGTGTATTTGATCGAACAGTGTGTGTATTTGTGTTAGAATTTGTGTGACAAACTATGCATTTGTATGAGAATGTGTGTATTTGTTGGAGGTCATCAAACAGAAATTGTGAATGCAACCACCAAAAGGTCAAGGTTCACAATTTACGACCCCTAGGAAAACAAACACAGTTTATACAGGTTGACGAGTGGGCTTCAAGGGACCTCCAGGTGGTTAAGGTTTAATTTTCCATGACTGCTCTTGCTATTACAGTTCCACTAGCTTGTACATAATCCCATTCATATCTGGTAGTGTAATAGTATTCATTCATATCTGGTAGTGTAATACTAATCATTCATATCTGGTAGTGTAACAGTAATCATTCATATCTGGTAGTATAATAGTACAATCAATATCATTCATATCTGGTAGTTTAATAGTAGTCATTCATATCTGGCAGTGTAAATCCCCAATAGAAGCTAGCCAGAAGCTAGCCAGAAGCTAACCAGAAGCTAGCCAGTTTACTGGCTAACGTTAGTATTCAGCCAACTATGGTTGATGGTCATCAGCTATCCTTTAGCTCGAAAAGCTATCGCCAGTTTTGTACAACGTGACTCAGACCAGAACATACTGGACCTATTTTTCTCTCCATATCCCCGGATTTCAACCGAAAGCTCTGGACATTTACACCTGGATCTCGCAGCTGGATTACGTCGATCCCGGAGCAAACATCAATTATTCCGGAGCTAGCCAGCTGAAGAGTTCCGTCAGCCACTCCTGGGCTACAATCACTTATCCGTACCCGTTTTACTGCCGACGCGGAGCCCCACCAGGCCTTCACGACTGGACTACCGACGTTATCTGCCCGAGGGAGTTATCCAACTGGCCCCTCATTCGCGACGTTACCTGAACGCCCATCTGCGGCCCGTTAAGCCTTAGCTGTCTTATCGGCTGTTATCTGAATAGATCTATCGGACAATTTTTCTTGGGTCACTATAACTATATCTATTTTGCCAATTGGATTGATCCCCTCTACCACACGGAACCCCACTAATCTACCAACGGAAATGCACGAGGTGGCTTAAAACAGACCTCCACCCTATGCTAGCTTACTACCGATGGCCCGGCTAGCTGTCTGAATCTCCGTTACCCCAACCAACCTCACTACTCACTGGACCCTTATGATCACTCGACCAAGCATGCCTCTCCTTAATGTCAATATGCCTTGTCCATTGCTGTTCTGGTTAGTGTTTATTGGCTTATTTCACTGTAGAGCCTCTAGCCCTGCTCACTATACCTTATCCAACCTTTCAGTTCCACCACCCACACATGCGATGGTTGGTTTCAAAGGTGTTTCTAGAAACAATATCTCTCTCATCATCACTCAATACCTAGGTTTACCTCCACTGTATTCACATCTTACCATACCTTTGTCTGTACATTATACCTCAAAGCTATTTTATCGCCCCCATAAACCTTCTTTTACTCTCTGTTCCGGACGTTCTACACGACCAATTCTCATAGCTTTCAGCCGTACCCTTATCCTACTCCTCCTCTGTTCCTCTGGTGATGTAGAGGTGAATCCAGGCCCTGCAGTGCCTAGCTCCACTCCTATGAACCTCCTATGGATATGAACTTGCAACCTTTCAGTTACTCGGTTACTAGTCCAACACTCTAACCACTAGGCTACCCTGCCGCCCATGGAACATGATAAATGTTTCCTTACCTTGATGACCTTCATCAGAATGCAGTCCTAGGAATCCCAGGTCCACTATAAATGCTTGATTTGTTCGAAAATGTTCGTTATTTATGTCCAATTAGCTACTTTGGTTAGCGCGTTTGGTAAACAATTCCAAAGTCACAAAAGGCGTCCACTATAACATGATGAAATGTCCAAAAGTTCCGTAACAGTCAGTAGAAACATGTCAAACAATGTACTGAATCAATCTTTAGAATGTTGATTACATATATCTTGAATAACATTCCAACCGGAGAATTAGAATGACTTCAGATGACCGGTGGAACGCAGGTCCTTCCCCTGTGAACGCGCATGGTCAACTCGTGGCAGTGGTGACTATTTCCTGTCTCATTCGACCCCACCTTCACATTAGAGTCATCAGACAAAGTTCTATTGACTGTTGACATCTAGTGGAAGGCATAGGAAGTGAAAACTCATCCATATCTCACTGTAATTTCAATGAGAGCTTGGTTGAAAATCTGCCACCCCCAGAAGAAATACAAACAGGAAGTGGAATTTCTCAGGTTTTGCCTGCAAAAAGAGTTATGTTATACTCACAGACATAATTCAAACTTCAAAGTGTTTTCTATCCAATACTAACAATAATATCCATATATTAGCAACTGAGACTGAGGAGCTGGCCGTTTACAATGGGCACCTTTTCATCCAAACTACTCAATACTGCCCCTGCAGCCATAAAAGTTAACAACCCTCCAGACGAGCTTCAATGCCATTACAACTCTCCTTCCGTGGCCCCAATTGCTCTTAAATACAAGTAAAACTAAGTGCATGCTCTTCAACCGATCGCTGCCTGCACCTGCCCGCCCGTCCAACATCACTACTCTCGACGGTTCTGACAACTACAAATACCTAGGTGTCTGGTTAGACTGTAAACTCTCCTCGCTTCATACTCGTCGCCAAACCCACTGGCTCCAGGTCATCTACAAGACCCTGCTAGGTAAAGTCCCCCCTTATCTCAGCTTGCTGGTCACCATAGCAGCACCCACCTGTAGCACGCGCTCCAGCAGGTATATCTCTCTGGTCACCCCCAAAACCAAATCTTCCTGTGGCCGCCTCTCCTTCCAGTTCTCTGCTGCCAATGACTGGAACGAACTACAAAAATCTCTGAAACTGGAAACACTTATCTCCCTCACTAGCGTTTAGCACCAGCTGTCAGAGCAGCTCACAGATTACTGCACCTGTACATAGGCCATCTATAATTTAGCCCAAACAACTACCTCCCCCCTACTGTATTTATTTATTTATTTTGCTCATTTGCACCCCATTATTTCTATCTCTACCATGCACATTCTTTCACTGCAAATCTACCATTCCAGTGTTTGACTTGCTATATTGTATTTACTTCGCCACCATGGCATTTCTTTGCCTTTACCGCCCTTATCTCACCTCATTTGCTCACATTGTATATAGACTTATTTTTCTACTGTATTATTGACTGTATGTTTGTTTTACTCCATGTGTTGGAGTCTCAACTCTGTGTTGTTGTTTGTGTCGAACTGATTTGCTGTATCTTGGCCAGGTCACAATTGTAAATGAGAACTTGTTCTCAGCTTGCCTACCTGGTTAAATAAAGTTAAACTTAAAAAAATAATAATAGTACAATCAATATCATTCATATCTGGTAGTGTAATACTAATCATTCATATCTGGTAGGGTAACAGTAATCATTCATATCTGGTGGTGTAATGGTAATCATTCATATCTGGTAGTGTAATAGTACAATCAATATCCTTCATATCTGGTAGTGTAATAGTACAATCAATATCCTTCATATCTGGTAGTGTAATAGTAATCATTCATATCTGGTAGTGTAATAGTACAATCAATATCCTTCATATCTGGTAGTGTAATAGTACAATCAATATCCTTCATATCTGGTAGGGTAATAGTAATCATTCATATCTGGTAGAGTAATAGTACAATCAATATCCTTCATATCTGGTAGTGTAATAGTACAATCAATATCCTTCATATCTGGTAGGGTAATAGTACAATCAATATCCTTCATATCTGGTAGTGTAATAGTACAATCAATATCCTTCATATCTGGTAGTGTAATAGTACAATCAATATCCTTCATATCTGGTAGTGTAATAGTACAATCAATATCCTTCATATCTGGTAGTGTAATAGTACAATCAATATCCTTCATATCTGGTAGTGTAATAGTACAATCAATATCATTCATATCTGGTAGTGTAATACTAATCATTCATATCTGGTAGTGTAATAGTAATCCTTCATATCTGGTAGTGTAATAGTACAGTCAATATCCTTCATATCTGGTAGTGTAATAGTACAATCAATATCCTTCATATCTGGTAGTGTAATAGTACAATCAATATCATTCATATCTGGTAGTGTAACAGTAATCATTCATATCTGGTAGTGTAACAGTACAATCAATATCCTTCATATCTGGTAGTGTAATAGTAATCATTCATATCTGGTAGTGTAATAGTACAATCAATATCCTTCATATCTGGTAGTGTAATAGTACAATCAATATCATTCATATCTGGTAGTGTAATAGTACAATCAATATCCTTCATATCTGGTAGTGTAATAGTACAATCAATATCATTCATATCTGGTAGTGTAATAGTACAATCAATATCCTTCATATCTGGTAGTGTAACAGTAATCATTCATATCTGGTAGTGTAACAGTACAATCAATATCATTCATATCTGGTAGTGTAATAGTAATCATTCATATCTGGTAGTGTAATAGTAATCATTCATATCTGGTAGAGTAATAGTACAATCAATATCCTTCATATCTGGTAGAGTAATAGTAATCATTCATATCTGGTAGGGTAATAGTACAATCAATATCATTCATATCTGGTAGTGTAATAGTACAATCAATATCCTTCATATCTGGTAGAGTAATAGTAATCATTCATATCTGGTAGAGTAATAGTAATCATTCATATCTGGTAGTGTAATAGTACAATCAATATCCTTCATATCTGGTAGAGTAATAGTAATCATTCATATCTGGTAGAGTAATAGTACAATCAATATCCTTCATATCTGGTAGAGTAATAGTAATCATTCATATCTGGTAGGGTAATAGTACAATCAATATCATTCATATCTGGTAGGGTAATAGTACAATCAATATCATTCATATCTGGTAGTGTAATAGTACAATCAATATCATTCATATCTGGTAGAGTAATACTAATCATTCATATCTGGTAGTGTAATAGTAATCATTCATATCTGGTAGAGTAATAGTACAATCAATATCCTTCATATCTGGTAGAGTAATAGTAATCATTCATATCTGGTAGGGTAATAGTACAATCAATATCCTTCATATCTGGTAGTGTAATAGTACAATCAATATCATTCATATCTGGTAGGGTAATAGTACAATCAATATCCTTCATATCTGGTAGTGTAATAGTACAATCAATATCATTCATATCTGGTAGGGTAATAGTACAATCAATATCATTCATATCTGGTAGTGTAATAGTACAATCAATATCCTTCATATCTGGTAGTGTAATAGTACAATCAATATCCTTCATATCTGGTAGGGTAATAGTACAATCAATATCATTCATATCTGGTAGGTTAATAGTAATCATTCATATCTGGTAGAGTAATAGTAATCATTCATATCTGGTAGGGTAATAGCACAATCAATATCCTTCATATCTGGTAGTGTAATAGCACAATCAATGTCCTTCATATCTTGAAGCATAATAATGAATACAATCTATATTATTCATATCAGTCTAAAGACATTTGATTAAAAGCATATTATTTTGAATCAAATAAATATTAATGTTATAGAACCGTCCCTTAACTATTAGGAAGATATTAGCATGTTTTGTTTTTGTCAGAAATCACAGTGTGTGTGTGTGTGTGTGTGTGTGTGTGTGTGTGACAGCCTCCCCTGTTAGCGATGGCAGCACCCGACTGATTCCTGGCTGGGGTTCTGATCTTTCCTCTTTTATACAGCGCCACACTGAGTCACAGACATACAGGCAGAGAAACCCTTTCTAGAAGTGAAGTCTCTCTTCATAGATGATCTAATCTTTCTCGGGGCAGTGAAGTAAGTCACTCTCTCTCGGTCTTTCTCTGTCGCTCTCTCTTTTGTCCTTTATTCTTCTGCGTGACAGCTACAAACAGGTCTCATCTTGTTGGGTTATTGAGCCATGCTTCTTCCCTTCAGTTCGGGCTCATGATCCACACACTTGTCCCAATTTGAACCTTGTCGCCTTTCAAATATGGCGTCCGCCATGATCAAAGCCAGCCTCTCCCCGCCTCTTTAAAACAGTGGAACACTCTGAGAAACAAAAGACGCAGTGGCGCGTGGAGAAAAGAGGCTTTTGGTGCCTCGTCGGCGTACTAATTAAACTTTTTGAAGGGAAAAGAACAGCAGAAGCTCAGCAAACAAGTGCGTCAACAAAAGAGGCCTCTTGGTTGTCTGTCGAGCACCAGCAGCTCCTGCTTGTGTATGATAATGATGACATTCCTCTCCTAATTGGAATCGTTATCTTTATCATGTCCTCGGTGCGTGAGATAATAACGCCGAGGCGCGGCTGGAGAGTTTTTGGAGAGAGCTGTTCGGAGTGGGTGGGGTGTGTTAGCGTGTGTGTGTGCGACCGTGTGTGGAGGACTTGTTTTCCTATCTTGTCAGGACTAGAATGTCTGAAAAGCAAGGAGATTGTTTATATCCTACAAAGTAAAAATTATTCTGAATGGGAATACAATTTTACTCCCCAAATCATCCTGACAAGTAACAAAAACATGGCTGTGTAGGTGTATGTGTGTGCGTGTGTGAGTGTGTGAGTAGATGTTCATTACAATGAAACATGGTGAAGCCCCAAAATTGCCCTCGCTAGAAGCCTTTGTTTCAGACATAAGGAAGTGGATGGCTGCGAACTCTCTACTTTTAAACTCGGACAAAACAGAGATGCTTGTTCTATGTCCCAAGAAACAAAGATATATTTTGTTGAATCTGACAATTAATCTTAATGCTTGTACAGTCGTCTCAAATAAAACTGTGAAGGACCTCTGCTTTACTCTTTTAGGTTAGACTACTGCAATTCTCTACTTTCCGGCTACCCGGATAAAGCACTAAATAAACTTCAGTTAGTACTAAATACGGCTGCTAGAATCCTGACTAGAACCAAAAAATGTGATCGTATTACTCCAGTGCTAGCCTCTCTACACTGGCTTCCTGTCAAGGCAAGGGCTGATTTCAAGGTTTTACTGCTAACCTACAAAGTATTACATGGGCTTGCTCCTCCTATCTCTCTGATTTGATCCTGCCGTACATACCTACATGTACACTATGGTCACAAGACGCATGCCTCCTAATTGTCCCTAGAACTTCTAAGCAAACAGCTGGAGGCAGGGCTTTCTCCTATAGAGCTCCATTTTTATGGAATGGTCTGCCTACCCATGTGAGAGACACAAACTCGGTCTCAACCTTTAAATCTTTACTGAAGACTCATCTCTTCAGTGGGTCATATGATTGAGTGTAGTCTGGCCCAGGAGTGTGAAGGTGAACGGAAAGGCTCTGGAGCAACGAACCGCCCTTGCTGTCTCTGCCTGGCCGGTTCCCCTCTTTCCACTGGGATTCTCTGCCTCTAACCCTATTACAGGGGCTGAGTCACTGGCTTACTGGTGCTCTTTCATGCCGTCCCTAGGAGGGGTGCGTCACTTGAGTGGGTTGAGTCACTGATGTGATCTTCCTGTCTGGGTTGGCGCCCCCCCTTGGGTTGTGCCGTGGCGGAGATCTTTGTGGGCTATACTCGGCCTTGTTTCAGGATGGTAAGTTGGTGGTTGAAGATATCCCTCTAGTGGTGTGGGGGCTGTGCTTTGGCATAGTGGGTGGGGTTATATCCTTCCTGTTTGGCCCTGTCCGGGGGTATCATCGGATGGGGCCACAGTGTCTCCTGACCCCTCCTGTCTCAGCCTCCAGTATTTATGCTGCCGTAGTTTATGTCAGGGGGCTAGGGTCAGTTTGTTATATCTGGAGTACTTCTCCTGTCTTATCCGGTGTCCTGTGTGAATTTAAGTATGCTCTCTCTAATTCTCTCTTTCTCTCTTTTTTGGTCCTAGGACCTGAGCCCTAGGACAATGCCTCAGGGCTACCTGGCATGATGACTCCTTGCTGTCCCAGTCCACCTGGCCATGCTGCTGCTCCAGTTTCAACTGTTCTGCCTGTGACTATTATTATTTGACCATGCTGGTCATTTATGAATATTTGAACATCTTGGCCATGTACTGTTATAATCTCCACCCGGCACAACCAGAAGAGGACTGGCCACCCCTCATAGCCTGGTCCTCTCTAGGTTTTGGCCTTTCTAGGGAGTTTTTCCTAGCCACGGTGCTTCTACACCTGCATTGCTTGCTGTTTGGGCTTTTAGGCTGGCTTTCTGTACAGCACTTTGAGATATCAGCTGATGTACGAAGGCCTATATAAATACATTTGATTTGATTTGAGTAGATGTGTTATATATGTTCTTTATAATTCAGCCTAACAGGGTGGAAATGTATCAGTGGGACATACTGACTAACGACATGGAACATGGACAAATAGATACAACAGAGTGTTTATATATTATGTAGCTTTGCACCAAAGTTTTCCCACCAAAGAAATTATGACACTTCCTGAATGTGGTGTCTAGTTTAGCCAACTCACACACTCGGCTCAAACAGAGAGTGATGCTATGTTAACTAGCTGACTTTGGCTATCCAACACTGGAACTCTCCAAGGTTTTGCCTGTCTATCTATGGTTTTGCATGTCTATCTATGGTTTTGCATGTCTATCTATGGTTTTGCCTGTTTATCTATGGTTTTGCCTGTCTATCTATGGTTTTGCCTGTCTATCTATGGTTTTGCCTGTCTATCTATGGTTTTGCCTGTCTATATATGGTTTTGCCTGTCTATCTATGGTTTTGCCTGTCTATCTATGGTTTTGCCTGTCTATCTATGGTTTTGCCTGTCTTTCTAACAGGGTTGACGTGTTATGCTCGACCCACCCAATTTTACACCAGAAAACACTAGAAAAGGGCCAAAAGAACTTTGTGATTTGACTATTAGATGTTGATGGTTTATTTTGTATATTTTTTTAGAAAGGAATAGCTTCACCCTATTAAATTGAGAGTTCAGTTCATGTAACAGGGGTGAAATAAATACGTTGTCAAATTAACTGTCAAATGAACTAAATAAATTTACAATGATGGTGAAAACTTGGAGAAAGTTGGTGTTAAGTGGGTTAAACTCGTCCAGGAACTCACGTAGGGTGCCCAGAGGGAAAGTAGAACGTCTTTATTCATATTAAAAAACAGATTGATTGAATTCTCCATGTGGTCTATATTAAAGGGTACTTCATTTAACATACACTACATTGCCAAAAGTATGAGGACGATTGCTAGTCGAACATCTCATTCCAAAATCATGGGCATTAATATAGAGTTGGTCCCCCCTTTGCTGCTACGGTGTAACAGCCGCCACTCTTCTGGGAAGGCTTTCCACTAGATGTTGGAACATTGCTGTGGGGACTTCCATTCAGCCACAAGAGCATTAGTGAGGTCAGGCACCAATGTTGGGTGGTTAGACCTGGCTCGCAGTTGGCGTTCCAATTCATCCTAAAGGTATTCGATGGGGTTAAGGTCAGGGCTTTGTGCAGGCCAGTCGTTTTTCCACACCGATCTCGATAAATAATTTCTGTATAGACCTCGCTTTTTTTTAAATAATATACAGTAGCAGGCTTTTAAAATGCCATATTGGTGCACAATTGCTACTTAAAATGGGAGGCAAAAGGCAGTCTTTCCACGTACAATAGCATCAATACCATCCAAGTATACCCCACTTTTTCCCCCCTCTGCTTTCCTCGCCATAGAGGCAGCTCCCTGCTCCCTACAGCTAATCGCCCGTGGGATCTGGAGACGCAGCGACATCCAGGTGATAAAAAGCCTTCAGAGACGTAACAAGAGAGAGAGAGAGAGAGAGACACACAGTTCCGTTTGGCAGTTCACTTTCACAGCTTTCGATTCCCTGCCCGGCCTAGCTGAAAGAAGTCTGAAAGAGACCCGGCTAATCTCTCCCTGAGTGTCAGCTCCTCTCCCTCTGTTCTCGCTCTCTCTGAAAAGAACCTCTGTTTATCTGACCAAAACCTCCTTCCCTCCCGGTGTCCATTTTGGATCTTATCAACCACAAGATAATTCAACTCCGCTCTCTCTCCCACTCGCTCTCTCTCTTCCCTCTCTCTCACTCTCCCCTCTCTTTCTCTCCTCTCTCTCTCTCTCTCTCTCTCTCTCTCTCTCTCTCTCTCTCTCTCTCTCTCTCGCTCACTCTGCTCAGCTTCTGTTCATTAAAAGTTCCCTGTCTCTTCCTTTGTCAAGAGTGCATCCATCTGTCCGGGGAGCAGGAAGGGAGGAAGGAAAGAAAGGGGAGGGTGCAGCTATCTCTTCATCTCTCCATCTTGAGTCTTTGTGTTGTTCTCTTTGATTTGTTTCTGTTTGCCTTCGGTTCGACCCCCCCCCCCCCGTCTTGTTTTGGTCCCTGATGGATCGGCCCTCAGCCTTTAAGTTAGATTTGTTTTCCTCACTGTTTGAGCTTCTGTTAATTTAGATCAAATAACACTGTGAGTGTTAAAGGTACACTCTTTAATCTATTCATCTCTGTTGTATTCCACTTCCACTTGAGCTCTCATCTTTTGGTTTTCAAATGCAGTGGCAAGAAAAAGTATGTAACCCTTCGGAATAACCTGGATTTCTGCATAAATTGGTCATAAAACTTGACCTGATCTTTAATCTAAGTCACAACAATTTTTTCATTGTACCTTTATTTTTAACAAAGCAAGTGAGTTATAAACAAATTCTAATTTACAATGACGGCCTAGGAACAGTGGGTTAACTGCCTTTTTCAGGAGCAGAACGATAGATTTTTACCTTGTCAGCTCAGGGACTTGATCTAGCAACCTTGCAGTTACTGGCCCAACGCTGTAACACCTAGGCTACCTGCCTCCAAAATAGACAATAGATAAACACAGTCTGCTTAAACTAATAACACACAAACAATTATACGTTTTCATGTCTTTATTGAACACACCGTGTAAACATTCACAGTGCAGGGTGGGAAAAGTATGTGAACCCTTGGATTTAATAACTGGTTGACCATCCTTTGGCAACAACAACCTCAACCAAACGTTTTCTGTAGTTGCAGATCAGACCTGCACATTGGTTGGGAGGAATTTTGGACCGTTCCTCTTTACAAAACTGTTTCAGTTCAGCAATATTCTTGGGATGTCTGGTGGGAACCGCTCTCAAGGTCATGCCACAGCATCTCAATCGGGTTGAGGTCAGGACTCAGACTGGGCCACTCCAGAAGGTGTATTTTCAACTGTTGAAGCCAGTCTGTTGTTGATTTACTTCTGTTTTTTGGGTCGTTGTTCTGTTGCATCACCCAACTTTTGTTGAGCTTCAATTGGCGGACAGATAGGCTAACATTCTCCTGCAAAATGTCTTGATAAACACGGGAATTCATTTTCCGTCAATGATTGCAAGCTTTCCAGGCTCTGAAGCAGCAAAGCAGCCCCAAACCATGATGCTCCCTCCACCATATTTTACAGTTGGGATGAGGTTTTGATGTTGGTGTGCTGTGCCTTTTTTTCTCCACACATAGTGTTGTGTGTTCCTTCCAAACAACACAACTTTAGTTTCATCTGTCCACAGAATATTTTGCCAGTAACGCCTGGAACATCCAGGTGCTCTTCAGACGTGCATGTCCTCAACTGGCAGCTTCATAAAATAGTACCTACAAAACACCATTCTCAACGTCAACAGTGAAGATGCGACTCCGAGGTTCTGGCCTTCGAGACAGAGTTGCAAAGAAAATTCACATCTCAGACTGGCCAATAAAAATAAAAGATTAAGATGGGCAAAATAACACAGACACTGGACAGAGGAACTCTAGAAGGCCAGCATCCCGGAGTCGCCTCTTCACTGTTGACGTTGAGACTGGTGTTTTGCGGGTACTATTTAATGAAGCTGCCAGTTGAGGACTTGTGAGGCATCTGTTTCTCAAACTAGACACTCTAATGTACTTGTCCTCTTGCTCAGTTGTGCACCAGGGTCTCCCACTCCTCTTTCTATTCTGGTTAGAGCCTGTTTGCGCTGTTCTGTGAAGGGAGTAGTACACAGCGTTGTACAAGATCTTCAGTTTATTGGCAATTTGTCACATGCAATAGCCTTCATTTCTCAGAACAAGAATAGACTGATGAGTTTCAGAAGAAAGCACTTTGTTCCTGGCCATTTTGAGCCTGTAATCGAACCCGCAAACACTGATGCTCCAGATACTCAACTAATCTACAGAAGGCCAATTTTATTGCTTCTTTAATCAGAACAACAGTTTTCAGCTGTGCTAACATAATTGAAAAAGGATTTTCTAATGATCAATTAGCCTTTTCAAATTATAAACTTGGATTAGCTAACACAACGTGCCGTTGGAACATAGGAGTGCTGATAATGGGCCTCTGTACGTCAATGTAGGCATTCCATAAATCTGACGTTTCCATCTACAATAGTCATTTACAACGTTAACATTGTCTACACTGTATTTCTGATCAATTTTATGTTATTTTAATGGACATAAAATGTGCTTTTCTTTCATAAACAAGGACATTTCTAAGCGACCCCAAACTTTTGCACAGTAGTGTACATGTAGGTAGAGTTATTAAAGTGACTATGCATAGATGATAACAACAGAGAGTAGCGGCAGTGTAAAGAGCTGGGGGGGGGGGGGTGCAAATAGTTCGGGGAGTCATTTGATTAGACGTTCAGGAGTCTTATGGCTTGGTGGTCGAAGTTGTTAACTTGGACTTGGCGCTCCGGCCAACTTGGACTTGGCGTACGGTAGCAGAGAGGACAGACTATGACAAGGGTGGCTGGAGTTTTAAAAAATTGTAGGGCCTTCTTCTGACACCGCCTGGTATAGAGGTCCTGGATGGCTTGTTGTTTAGTTTAAGAGGTTGTTTAGTTTAAGAGGTTGTTTAGTTAAAGATTAGTGAAAGGGGTTGTTTAGTTAAAGAGGTTGTTTAGTTTGTTAAGAGGTTAATTAGTTTGATAAGAGGTTGTTTAGTTTACGAGGTTGTTTAGTTAAAGATTAGTGAAAGGGGTTGTTTAGTTAAAGAGGTTGTTTAGTTTATTAAGAGGTTAATTAGTTTGATAAGAGGTTGTTTAGTTTACGAGGTTGTTTAGTTTGGTAAGAGGTTGTTTAGTTTGTTAAGAGGTTGTTTAGTTTAAGAGGTGTTTTAGTTTGTTAAGATGGTGTTTAGTTTAAGAGGTTGTTTAGTTTGTTAAGAGGTTGTTTAGTTTAAGAGGTGTTTTAGTTTGTTAAGATGTTGTTTAGTTTAAGAGGCTGTTTAGTTTGTTAAGAGGTTGTTTAGTTTAAGAGGTAGTTTAGTTTGTTAAGATGTTGTTTAGTTTAAGAGGCTGTTTAGTTTGTTAAGAGGTTGTTTAGTTTGTTAAGATGTTGTTTAGTTTAAGAGGTTGTTTAGTTTGTTAAGAGGTTGTTTAGAATAAGAAGTTGTTTAGTTTGTTACGAGGTTGTTTAGTTTGTTAAGAGGTAGTTTAGTTTAAGAGGTTGTTTCGTTTGTTAAGAGGTTGTTTAGCTTAAGAAGTTGTTTAGTTTGTTAAGAGGTTGTTTAGTTTGTTAAGACGTTGTTTAGTTTAAGAGGTTGTTTAGTTTGTTAAAGGTTGTTTAGAATAAGAAGTTGTTTAGTTTGTTACGAGGTTGTTTAGTTTGTTAAGAGGTAGTTTAGTTTGAGGTTGTTTAGTTTGTTAAGAGGTTGTTTAGCTTAAGAAGTTGTTTAGTTTGTTAAGAGGTTGTTTAGTTTGTTAAGACGTTGTTTAGTTTGTAAATAAGTCCTTCAGCGCAAATGCAATCTGCACGCAACATCCATTTTTTATAATTCAGGACGTCGAAAGGGATCGTTTTTACTGCCTGGCCCACGCCAATCTTCGAATTCCAAAGCAATGTTTGTAGCCAGCCATAAAACAAGCAACCAACCTGGCTGTTCTTGTTTTCTGACAAAGGCCTCGAACCTACCACTCCGGATTAGCTCTGGGAGCCTGGAGAAGAGGGGGCAGAAAAGTGAGGCGAGTGAGAGATTGATGGCTTTCACGTGGTCATGCATTTCATTTATCAATAAAGCTGTCAGCTCTCCACTAACCTGGGCGGGTGTACTCCAGAATTAATCAGAACAAAGACATCAATCAACAAGCCCATAGCTGCTGCTCGGCACTCCATTATATTGACCTGAGCAAGGTTGTCGACTAGCCAAAGTTTGCAGAGTGATGCCACGTTTTGACACGGCACCTTATGAGTGACACGCTCAAGGTTCTCGTATCCACGAGCAAGGAGGAGAGGTGTCTGTGAGCATCTATCTCTCTCTGTGTGTGTAGGAGATTGAAGTGTATGTATGAGCCATGGGACTTCCTCCCTCAGTCCCTCATGTTCCCTTCCCCTGTTAACACGCAGGTCATTATGGGTAGTGGTTTGGGACATCCATCACAGGCGGGCAGCAGCAGATTGATACGCACTGCAGCCCTATCCTATTTACATCCCCGCTGTTTTTAAGATCCTCAAGATGTGATTTGGGAAATGGCGTCCTCCTGCCCACTCATCTATCAACTTCCTGTATCCTCCCTAGCCAGAGAGCTGGCTGCATGGCCGGCGCTCCCCACGGAGAGGATGAACAGGACAGAGAGAGAGAGGAGACCTGGCTGCATGGCCGGCGCTCCCCACGGAGAGGATGAACAGGACAGAGAGAGAGAGGAGATCTGGCTGCACGGCCGGCGCTCCCCACGGAGAGAATGAACAGGACAGAGAGAGAGAGAGGAGGCCTTGCTGCACGGCCGGCGCTCCCCACGGAGAGAATGAACAGGACAGAGAGAGAGAGAGGAGGCCTTGCTGCACGGCCGGCGCTCCCCAGGGAGAGGATGAACAGGACAGAGAGAGAGAGAGGAGATCTGACTGCACGGCCGGCGCTCCCCACGGAGAGAATGAACAGGACAGAGAGAGAGAGAGAGAGAGAGAGAGAGAAGAGGCCTTGCTGCACGTCCGGCTCTCCCCAGGGAGAGGATGAACAGGACAGAGAGAGAGAGAGGAGGCCTTGCTGCATGGCCGGCGCTCCCCACGGAGAGGATGAACAGGACAGAGAGAGAGAGAGGAGGCCTTGCTGCATGGCCGGCGCTCCCCATGGAGAGGATGAACAGGACAGAGGGAGAGAGAGGAGGCCTTACTGCACGGCCGACGCTCCCCACGGAGAGGATGAACAGGACAGAGAGAGAGAGGAGACCTGGCTGCACGGCCGGTGCTCCCCAAGGAGAGGATGAACAGGACAGAGAGAGAGAGAGGAGGCCTGGCTGCACGGCCGGTGCTCCCCAGGGAGAGGATGAACAGGACAGAGAGAGAGAGAGGAAGCCTTACTGCATTGCTGACGCTCCCCACGGAGAGGATGAACAGGACAGAGAGAGAGAGGAGACCTGGCTGCACGGCCGGTGCTCCCCAAGGAGAGGATGAACAGGACAGAGAGAGAGAGAGGAGGCCTGGCTGCACGGCCGGTGCTCCCCAGGGAGAGGATGAACAGGACAGAGAGAGAGAGAGGAAGCCTTACTGCATTGCTGACGCTCCCCACGGAGAGGATGAACAGGACAGAGAGAGAGAGGAGACCTTGAAGGCAGAGCAAAATGGGTCAGTTACAGGAGCAGTGAAGGCAGAGCAAAATGTGTCAGTTACAGTAGCAGTGAAGGCAGAGCAAAATGTGTCAGTTACAGTAGCAGTGAAGGCAGAGCAAAAGTGGGACAGTTCCAGTGGACAGTGGTAGAGGGTGGGTTGGGCTTGGACATTGAGGAAAGAGAGGGGGACAGTTCCAGTGGACAGTGGTAGAGGGTGGGTTGGGCTTGGACGTTGAGGAAAGAGAGGGGGACAGTTCCAGTGGACAGTGGTAGAGGGTGGGTTGGGCTTGGACGTTGAGGAAAGAGAGGGGGACAGTTCCAGTGGACAGTGGTAGAGGGTAGGTTGGGCTTGGACGTTGAGGAAAGAGAGGGGGGCAGTTCCAGTGGACAGTGGTAGAGGGTGGGTTGGGCTTGGACATTGAGGAAAGAGAGGGGGACAATTCCAGTGGACAGTGGTAGAGGGTGGGTTGGGCTTGGACGTTGAGGAAAGAGAGGGGGACAGTTCCAGTGGACAGTGGTAGAGGGTGGGTTGGACTTGGACGTTGAGGAAAGAGAGGGGGACAGTTCCAGTGGACAGTGGTAGAGGGTGGGTTGGGCTTGGATGTTGAGGAAAGAGAGGGGGACAGTTCCAGTGGACAGTGGTAGAGGGTGGATTGGGCTTGGACATTGAGGAAAGAGAGGGGGATAGTTCCAGTGGACAGTGGTAGAGGGTGGGTTGGGCTTGGACGTTGAGGAAAGAGAGGGGGACAGTTCCAGTGGACAGTGGTAGAGGGTTGGTTGGGCTTGGACGTTGAGGAAAGAGAGGGGGACAGCTCCAGTGGACAGTGGTAGAGGGTGGGTTGGGCTTGGACATTGAGGAAAGAGAGGGGGACAATTCCAGTGGACAGTGGTAGAGGGTGGGTTGGGCTTGGACGTTGAGGAAAGAGATGGGGACAGTTCCAGTGGACAGTGGTAGAGGGTGGGTTGGGCTTGGACGTTGAGGAAAGAGAGGGGGACAGTTCCAGTGGACAGTGGTAGAGGGTAGGTTGGGCTTGGACGTTGAGGAAAGAGAGGGGGACAGTTCCAGTGGACAGTGGTAGAGGGTGGGTTGGGCTTGGACGTTGAGGAAAGAGAGGGGGACAGTTCCAGTGGACAGTGGTAGAGGGTGGATTGGGCTTGGACATTGAGGAAAGAGAGGGGGATAGTTCCAGTGGACAGTGTTAGAGGGTGGCTTGGATGTTGAGGAAAGAGAGGTGGACAGTTCCAGTGGACAGTGGTAGAGGGTGGGTTGGGCTTGGACGTTGAGGAAAGAGAGGGGGACAGTTCCAGTGGACAGTGGTAGAGGGTGGGTTGGGCTTGGACGTTGAGAAAAGAGAGGGGGACAGTTCCAGTGGACAGTGGTAGAGGGTGGGTTGGGCTTGGACGTTGAGGACAGAGAGGGGGACAGTTCCAGTGGACAGTGGTAGAGGGTGGGTTGGGCTTGGATGTTGAGGAAAGAGAGGGGGACAGTTCTAGTGACAATAGACAGGAGGAGGAGGGGGAAAGAGAGGGACTTAGTAGCATAATTAGAGGAAAATAACCTGGAACAAATTTGCTTTACCTAATTACCTAGTAGTAGAGTAAAAGGATAATAACCTCCTTATCCTAATTGAATCTGGCCCAACTTGATTGATCCCAATTTGGCAGTAATTGACATAACGTGCTGGGCATCTAGGCTGTGCCTCCAGAGTAGTCAGTAACACACCGCGTGTGTGTGTGTGTGTGTGTGTATGTGTGTGTGTGTGTGTGTGTGTGTGTGTGTGTGTGTGTGTGTGTGTGTGTGTGTGTGTGTGTGTGTGTGTGTGTGTGTGTCTTTGTGCGGGTCGGTAGCATGGCATCGGCACGGTGTTGTCTTTGTGAGGGAATAAGCAGACTTCCTACAGTTTTTATGTGATTTCCACTTTAGACACAATTAAGCCAAAGTGAATCAGACGAGCCAGTCAACACTTAATTTGTGTGCGGCTGTCAGTCACACAGCAAACCAACAAAAGCCTGTCTCTGTCTGATGATCAGTATTCCCCAAAAGGTACAGTTCTTTTTGAAAGCCCCGCTGTCTCCAAGACAACATGGCCGTTTGCCGTGGAGCTTCAAAGTTAGGAGAAGACAATAAGAAGATGGGGTTGCTGGGTAGGGGGCAAATTGCAATTGAAAGTCCTCATCTGTTTTTGCAGAATTTTCTAATAAATGTTCTGATTTGATCAGTTTGGAATATGTTGATTAAATTCTTGTTTATTTCATTTGCACTTCCTATTTCATTATTGAGGCTCTCTTTGAATGTTAACTCTGAACACACGTCGTCATGGTTACCGTGGGATACCAATGTTTACTGACAGGCCTCATTAACTGAATCAGAATTGTGTCATATTTTCTCAAAATTCTTTCTTTGGGAGATTGTCAGTTTTGTCAGTGTCGGTGGATTAATGACCTAGACAATTCTAAAGCAGTCGCTCAACGGCCATCGCATGAAACATATCTGAGCACATGAAATCATCTCATTAATATTCACATTTCTGTCACTAAGTTAAAGCTGCTTTCCCACGATGAGCTGTGGGCGGATGATGTGTTTTGACGTAAACCTGTCATTTTTACAACATGTTTTTTATATCCAGGGATTTTTCTGATGTTTCTTTCACTCTGAGAAAGAGGGGGTGAGACAGAGAGCAAGAGAGAGAGAGAGAGAGGGGGGGATGAAAAAGAGAGCGAGAGAGAGGGGTGATACAGATAGAGAGAAAGAGAGAGGGGTGAAAAAGACAGAGAGAGAGGGGTGAGACAGACAGAGAGAGAGGGGTGATACAGACAGAGAGAGCGGGATGATACAAACAGAGAGAGAGAGGGGTGAAACAGACAGAGAGAGAGAGGGGTGATACAGAAAGAGAGAGAGGGGGGTGAAACAGACAGAGAGAGAGAGAGAGAGAGAGAGAGAGGTGAAACAGACTGAGAGAGAGGGAGAGAGAGCGAGAGAGTGAGGGGTGAAACAGACAGAGAGAGAGGGATGATACAAACAGAGAGAGAGAGGGGTGAAACAGACAGAGAGAGAGAGGGGTGATACAGAAAGAGAGAGAGGGGGGTGAAACAGACAGAGAGAGAGAGAGAGAGAGAGAGAGTGGTGAAACAGACAGAGAGAAGGGGACAGAGAGAGAGAGAGAGAGAGAGAGAGAGAGGGGGGGGGTGAAACAGACTGAGAGAGAGAGAGGGGTGAGACAGAGAGCGAGAGAGAAACAGAGAGAGAGAGAGCGAGGGGGGGGTGAAACAGACAGAGAGAGAGAGGGGTGAAAAAGACAGAGAGAGAGAGGGGTGAAACAGACAGAGAGAGAGAGCGGTGAGACAGAGAGCGAGATAGAAATAGGGAGAGAGAGAAAAGGGGGTGAGACAGACAGAGAGAGAGAGAGAGAGAGGTGAGACAGAGAGCGAGAGAGAAGGCGAGAGAGAGAGAGAGAGAGAGAGGGGTGATACAGACAGAGAGAGAGAGAGAGAGAGAGAGAGAGAGAGAGAGGTGAAACCGACAGAGAGAGAGGGGTGATACAGACAGAGAGAGAGAGAGAGAGAGAGAGAGAGAGAGAGACAGAGGGGTGAAACAGACTGAGAGCGAGAGCGAGGGGTGCGACAGAGAGCGAGAGGGAAAGAGAGAGAGAGAGGGGGAGAGGGGTGAAACAGACTGAGAGAGAGAGAGGGGTGAGACAGACAGAGAGAGATAGGGGTGAAACAGACAGAGAGAGAGAGGGGTGAAACAGACAGAGAGAGAGGGGTATACAGACAGAGAGAGAGAGAGGGGTGAGACAGACAGAGAGGGGTGAGACAGAGAGTGAGAGAGAACGAGGGAGAGGGAGAAAGGGGAGTGAAACAGACAGAGAGAGAGAGAGGGGTGAGACAGAGAGCGAGAGAGAAAGCGAGAGAGAGAGAGAGAGAGAGAGGGGTGATACAGACAGAGAGAGAGAGAGAGAGAGAGAGGGGTGAAACCGACAGAGAGAGAGAGAGGGGTGAAACAGACAGAGAGAGAGGGGGGTGACAGAGAGCGAGAGAGAGGGGTGATACAGACAGAGAGAGAGAGAGGGGGAGGGTGATACAGACAGAGAGAGAGAGTGGGGGTGAAACACAGAGAGAGAGAGAGTGGTGATACAGACAGAGAGAGAGGGGTGATACAGACAGAGAGAGGGGCGTGAAACAGACAGAGAGAGAGAGGGGTGATACAGACAGAGAGAGAGAGAGAGAGAGAGAGAGAGGGGGGGGGGTGAAACAGACAGAGAGAGAGAGGGGTGATATAGACAGAGAGGGAGAGAGAGAGAGAGAGAGAGAGAGAGAGAGAAGGTGAAACAGACAGAGAGAGAAAGGGGTGATACAGACAGAGTGAGAGGGGTGAGACAGAGAGCGAGAGAGAGGGGTGATACAGACAGAGAGAGAGAGAGGGGGGGGGGGTGATACAGACAGAGAGAGAGAGTGGGGGTGAAACACAGAGAGAGAGAGAGTGGTGATACAGACAGAGAGAGAGGGGTGATACAGACAGAGAGAGGGGCGTGAAACAGACAGAGAGAGAGAGGGGTGATACAGACAGAGAGAGAGAGAGAGAGAGAGAGAGAGAGGGGGGGGGGGGTGAAACAGACAGAGAGAGAGAGGGGTGATATAGACAGAGAGGGAGAGAGAGAGAGAGAGAGAGAGGGTGAAACAGACTGAGAGAGAGAGAACAACACCTTAATTGAACACACAAAAAATTACACCTACCTTGGTCTGACCATATCTGCATCGGGAAACTTTAATATGGCAGTGAAGGCACTCAAAGATAAAGCCCGCAGAGCAATGTATGCAATAAAAATGAAATTATTCAAAATCAACATCCCAATTAGAATTTGGACTAAAATATTTGACAGTGTAATCCTACCAATAGCACTTTATGGAAGTGAGGTTTGGGGGCCACTCAATAAACTGGATTTTAAAATGTGGGACAAACATCCAATTGAAGCCCTACATGCAGAATTCTGTCGGAAAATTCTGCAAGTCCAGAGAAATACACCAACTAATGCATGTAGGGCAGAATTGGGCCGTTTTCCAGTAATAATGAAAATACAGAAAAGATCATTAAAATTTTGGCTACATCTAAATTCAAGTCCAAATTCGAGTCTGCAATTTAAAGCACTTCAAGCCCAAGAGCTGAGCCCAGAAACGAGCCCTCTCAGTCAGCTGGTGTTGGACCTCACCAATCAAGCTGACACCAGCACTGCTTCAAAAGAAAGAATTCCAATAAGCAAAATCATGAACCAATCAAAGGAATCATATTTACAATACTGGAAAAACGAAACAAAATCCCAAAGCCGACTAAATTGCTATCTGACCCTAAACAGAGAATATGAATTGGCTGATTATCTCTACTCTGTCAGAGATACGAAGCAGAGACAGATCCTTACCAAGTACAGGCTGAGTGACCACCGATTGGCAATAGAAACCGGCAGACATAAAAAGACATGGCTACCCAAAGAGGAGCGTGTATGTGGTCACTGCATGACAGGGGAGGTAGAGACAGAGATGCACTTTCTCCTTTACTGTGATAAATATTCCTCACAAAGAGATTCATTATTCACAGAAATGACTACATATATTCCAAATTTTTACAAATTGAACCCAGAGGAAAAACTAAGAATACTCATGGGCGAAGGAGCAATGGCTCCTCTTGCAGCCAAATATGTATTTTCCTGCCATAGCCTGAGGGACACTGAATAATAACATCTGCATAGTAAACAGTAACTTACTTATTATTATTATTACTATTATTACTATAATTATTAATGTTTATCATCCCAAATATGGGTGGTAATGATAGTGATAACAGTTTAGTGATGGTAGTAGTAGTTGTAGTACTGATATAAAGAAGAAGATGACCGTTATTTAGTTATAAGTTAGTTATAGTTTCATTTTCCATAATTTGATTTTATATTTATTACATTTCTACTATTGACTGTTACCATTTTATTGTATTTATTTTTGTATTTAATTTTGTATTATTATTTACTACCATTTTATATTATTATTTGCTATCATTTATAATTTTGTTACAATGTATATTGTATACATTGTTGCTTTGGCAATATTGACACAATGTTTTTCATGCCAATAAAGCAGCTTGAATTTGAGAGAGGGGTGAAACAGACAGAGAGAGAGAGGGGTGATATAGACAGAGAGAGAGAGAGAGAGAGGTGAAACAGACTGAGAGAGAGAGAGAGGGGTGAGACAGAGAGCGAGAGAGACAGAGAGAGAGAGGGGGGTGAGACAGAGAGCAATAGAGAGAGAGAGAGAGAGGGGGGTGAAACAGACAGAGAGAGAGAGGGGTGATACAGACAGAGAGAGTGAGAGGGGTGAGACAGAGAGCGAGAGAGAGAGAGAGGGGGGGTGAAACAGACAGAGAGAGAGTGGGGTGATATAGACAGAGAGAGAGAGAGGGGTGAAACAGACAGAGAGAGAGAGGGGGGTGAGACAGAGAGCGACACAGAGAGAGCGAGGTCGGGTGAAACAGACAGAGAGAGAGTGAGGGGTGAGACAGAGAGAGAGAGAGAGAGAGGGGTGAGACAGAGAGCACGAGAGAGAGAAAGTGAGAGAGAGAGAGAGAGAGAGGGGTGAAACAGACAGAGAGAGAGAGGCGTGAGACAGGCAGACAGAGAGGGGGTGAAACAGACAGAGAGAGAGGGGTGAAACAGACAGAGAGAGAGAGAGGGGTGATACAGACAGAGAGATGAGGTGAGACAGACAGACAGACAGAGAGAGAGGGGTGAGATACAGCGAGAGAGAGCGTGAGACAAACAGAGAGAGAGAGAGGTGAGACAGACAGAGAGAGAGGGGGTGAGACAGACAGAGAGAGAGAGAGAGGGTGAGATACAGCGAGAGAGAGGGTGAGACAGACAGAGAGAGAGAGAGAGAGGTGAGACAGACAGAGAGAGGGGGGGGTGAGACAGACAGAGAGAGGGGGGTGACAGACAGAGAGAGAGAGGTGAGACAGACAGAGAGAGAGGGGGTATGACAGACAGAGAGAGCGGGGGTGACAGACAGAGAGAGAGAGAGGTGAGACAGACAGAGAGAGAGAGGGGGTGAGACAGACAGAGAGAGTGAAGGGTTGAGACAGACAGAGAGAGAGAGGGGTGAAACAGACAGAGAGAGAGAGAGGTGTGAAACAGACAGAGAGAGAGAGGGGTGATAAAGACACAGAGAGAGAGGGGTGATACAGACAGAGCGAGAGAGAGGGGGGTGATACAGACAGAGAGAGAGAGGGGTGATACAGACAGAGAGAGAGAGGGGGGTGAAACAGACAAATCAAATCTTATCAAATCAAATGTATTTATATAGCCCTTCGTACATCAGCTGATATCTCAAAGTGCTGTACAGAAACCCAGCCTAAAACCCCAAACAGCAAGCAATGCAGGTGTAGAAGCACGGTGGCTAGGAAAAACTCCCTAGAAAGGCCAAAAACCTAGGAAGAAACCTAGAGAGGAACCAGGCTATGTTGGGTGGCCAGTCCTCTTCTGGCTGTGCCGGGTGGAGATTATAACAGAACATGGCCAAGATGTTCAAATGTTCATAAATGACCAGCATGGTCGAATAATAATAAGGCAGAACAGTTGAAAATGGAGCAGCAGCACGGCCAGATGGACTGGGGACAGCAAGGAGTCATCATGTTAGGTAGTCCTGGGGCATGGTCCTAGGGTTCAGGTCCTCCGAGAGAGAGAAAGAAAGAGAGAAGGAGAGAATTAGAGAATGCACACTTAGATTCACACAGGACACCAAATAGCACAGGAGAAGTACTCCAGATATAACAAACTGAACCTAGCCCCCCGACACATAAACTACTGCAGCATAAATACTGGAGGCTGAGACAGGTGGGGTCAGGAGACAGAGTCAGACAGACAGAGAGAGAGGGGTGAGACAGAGAGCGACAGAGAGAGAGAGAGAGAGAGGGGGGGGGGTTGAAACAGACAGAGAGAGAGAGGGGTGATACAGACAGAGAGAGAGAGGGGGGTGAGACAGAGAGCAAGAGAGAGAGAGAGAGAGAGAGAGGGGGGGTGAAACAGACAGAGAGAGAGAGGGGTGATACAGACAGAGAGTGAGAGGGGTGAGACAGAGAGCGAGAGAGAGAGAGAGGGGGGTGAAACAGACAGAGAGAGAGTGGGGTGATATAGACAGAGAGAGAGAGGGGTGAAACAGACAGAGAGAGAGAGGGGGGTGAGACAGAGAGCGACACAGAGAGAGCGAGGTCGGGTGAAACAGACAGAGAGAGAGTGAGGGGTGAGACAGAGAGAGAGAGAGAGGGGTGAGACAGACAGAGAGAGAGAGGCGTGAGACAGGCAGACAGAGAGGGGGTGAAACAGACAGAGAGAGAGGGGTGAAACAGACAGAGAGAGAGAGAGGGGTGATACAGACAGAGAGATGAGGTGAGACAGACAGACAGACAGAGAGAGAGGGGTGAGATACAGCGAGAGAGAGCGTGAGACAAACAGAGAGAGAGAGAGAGGGTGAGATACAGCGAGAGAGAGGGTGAGACAGACAGAGAGAGAGAGAGAGAGAGAGGTGAGACAGACAGAGAGAGGGGGGGGGGGTGAGACAGACAGAGAGAGGGGGGTGACAGACAGAGAGAGAGAGGTGAGACAGACAGAGAGAGAGGGGGTATGACAGACAGAGAGAGAGGGGTGAAACAGACAGAGAGAGAGAGAGGGGTGATACAGACAGAGAGATGAGGTGAGACAGACAGACAGACAGAGAGAGAGGGGTGAGATACAGCGAGAGAGAGCGTGAGACAAACAGAGAGAGAGAGAGGTGAGACAGACAGAGAGAGAGGGGGGTGAGACAGACAGAGAGAGAGAGAGAGGGTGAGATACAGCGAGAGAGAGGGTGAGACAGACAGAGAGAGAGAGAGAGAGAGAGGTGAGACAGACAGAGAGAGGGGGGGGTGAGACAGACAGAGAGAGGGGGGTGACAGACAGAGAGAGAGAGGTGAGACAGACAGAGAGAGAGGGGGTATGACAGACAGAGAGAGGGGGGGTGACAGACAGAGAGAGAGAGAGGTGAGACAGACAGAGAGAGAGAGGGGGTGAGACAGACAGAGAGAGTGAAGGGTTGAGACAGACAGAGAGAGAGAGAGGGGGTGAGACAGACAGAGAGAGAGGGGGTGAGACAGACAAAGAGAGAGAGGGGTGAGACAGACAGAGAGAGAGAGGGGTGAGACAGACAGAGAGAGAGAGAGGCGAGACAGACAGAGAGAGAGGGGGGTGAGACAGAGAGAGAGAGAGAGGTGAGACAGACAGAGAGAGAGGGGGGGTGAGACAGACAGAGAGAGAGGGGGGGTGAGACAGACAGAGAGAGAGGGGAGGTGAGACAGAGAGAGAGAGAGGGAGAGAGAGGGGGAGGTGAGACAGAGAGAGAGAGAGAGGGGTGAGACAGACAGAGAGAGATTTAGGTGGGAGGTGAGACAGACAGAGAGATAGGTGTGGGTTGAGACAGACAAAGAGAGAGAAAGTGGTGAGACACACGGAGAGAGAAGGCTGGGGGCAGACAGAGAGAGAGATGGACTCTGCATATTCGGTTCATAAATCACGACTGACGAAATGACGAAGACTTAATGAATCGCCTTATCAGGAAGTCCATAAAGGAATATTGGATTTGCCATTTTGAAACAACTCTTTGGTTCATCATAAGCCCGGCCCAGATCCTTGAAAAGAGGATCCTTGAAAAGCGGACACGAGCCAAAAACCTGCGGTTGTCGTGAAAGCCCCTGCTAGTCTCGTTAGCGTAGCACTCATTCTCTCTGTTCGTTCCGTCTGTGTGTCTCTTCCACTTGCCAAATCCAGGACCGTTCGAGAGGCGAGAGGAGAGTGAGCTCCATGAACTTTACTAAGCTCAGCGAGAAGCCTTTTCTAGGGCCCAGAGGAACCAGGCTCTTTGCCTGATGGATCTAACTCATCATGAGGGGGATAAGACCATTGCTGTATTTCAGAGCAGTTCCTCATTGATTCAACTGTTTAATCTACTCATTGTTTGCTGTGTGTATCCAATTCAGTATACCTTGATAGTTTACAGTACCAGTGTCCTAATGTAACCTTCCACCTCTTCTCAACGACATCCATCAAGCTCTCTCATTACCACACTATCAATCTGAAGTACCCTCACAGAAACCTCTGCTATCTAACTGTTTGTCTATGGAAACTACGGTTGAATCCATAAAAAGGTGAGCCGGTTCACCTGCCAATGAGATAAGTGGAACCGAGGGCCCCTTCGTGTTTTTTTATTTGATTATTGTAGATGCGGCACATTTCCCACTGGAGAGATTCCAAGCACCATAATCTGACATCCAGCCACTCATAAAATCTACATTTAGAGTGGACCTCGGGTATCTTTTCTGATGACAACTCAGCAATCACCTTTCCCACAACGCAGCAAGCCTTCCAAATAGCCCTGGAAATATTTCACAAGAGAACTTTGGGGTCTGGGGGGGACTGAGTGTACGCCAGGGGAGCTTAGAAGAGGATGCAAGTGTGTTGTGCAAGTGAGTTGTTTGTCAGAGTTATTTTATTTGTATGGTGATGATTGTAGCATTAGTGTCATCATCCCTCAGGGCTTGATGATGATTGTAGCATTAGTGTCATCATCCCTCAGGGCTTGGTGATGATTGTAGCATTAGTGTCATCATCCCTCAGGGCTTGGTGATGATTGTAGCATTAGTGTCATCATCCCTCAGGGCTTGGTGATGATTGTAGCATTAGTGTCAGCGTCATCATCCCTCAGGGCTTGGTGATGATTGTAGCATTAGTGTCAGTGTCATCATCCCTCAGGGCTTGGTGATGATTGTAGCATTAGTGTCATCATCCCTCAGGGCTTGGTGATGATTGTAGCATTAGTGTCATCATCCCTCAGGGCTTGGTGATGATTGTAGCATTAGTGTCATCATCCCTCAAGGCTTGGTGATGATTGTAGCATTAGTGTCATCATCCCTCAGGGCTTGGTGATGATTGTAGCATTAGTGTCATCATCCCTCAGGGCTTGGTGATGATTGTAGCATTAGTGTCATCATCCCTCAGGGCTTGGTGATGATTGTAGCATTAGTGTCAGCGTCATCATCCCTCAGGGCTTGGTGATGATTGTAGCATTAGTGTCAGTGTCATCATCCCTCAGGGCTTGGTGATGATTGTAGCATTAGTGTCAGCGTCATCATCCCTCAGGGCTTGGTGATGATTGTAGCATTAGTGTCAGCGTCATCATCCCTCAGGGCTTGGTGATGATTGTAGCATTAGTGTCAGTGTCATCATCCCTCAGGGCTTGGTGATGATTGTAGCATTAGTGTCAGTGTCATCATCCCTCAGGGCTTGGTGATGATTGTAGCATTAGTGTCAGTGTCATCATCCCTCAGGGCTTGGTGATGATTGTAGCATTAGTGTCAGTGTCATCATCCCTCAGGGCTTGGTGATGATTGTAGCATTAGTGTCAGCGTCATCATCCCTCAGGGCTTGGTGATGATTGTAGCATTAGTGTCAGTGTCATCATCCCTCAGTGCTTGGTGATGATTGTAGCATTAGTGTCAGTGTCATCATCCCTCAGGGCTTGGTGATGATTGTAGCATTAGTGTCAGCGTCATCATCCCTCAGGGCTTGGTGATGATTGTAGCATTAGTGTCAGTGTCATCATCCCTCAGGGCTTGGTGATGATTGTAGCATTAGTGTCAGTGTCATCATCCCTCAGGGCTTGGTGATGATTGTAGCATTAGTGTCAGTGTCATCATCCCTCAGGGCTTGGTGATGATTGTAGCATTAGTGTCATCATCCCTCAGGGCTTGGTGATGATTGTAGCATTAGTGTCATCATCCCTCAGGGCTTGGTGATGATTGTAGCATTAGTGTCATCATCCCTCAGGGCTTGGTGATGATTGTAGCATTAGTGTCATCATCCCTCAGGGCTTGGTGATGATTGTAGCATTAGTGTCATCATCCCTCAGGGCTTGGTGATGATTGTAGCATTAGTGTCATCATCCCTCGGGGCTTGGTGATGATTGTAGCATTAGTGTCATCATCCCTCAGGGCTTGGTGATGATTGTAGCATTCGTGTCATCATCCCTCAGGGCTTGATGATGATTGTAGCATTAGTGTCATCATCCCTCAGGGCTTGGTGATGATTGTAGCATTAGTGTCATCATCCCTCAGGGCTTGGTGATGATTGTAGCATTAGTGTCAGCGTCATCATCCCTCAGGGCTTGGTGATGATTGAAGAATTAGTGTCATCATCCCTCAGAGCTTGGTGATGATTGTAGCATTAGTGTCAGCGTCATCATCCCTCAGGTCTTGATGATGATTGTAGCATTAGTGTCATCATCCCTCAGGGCTTGGTGATGATTGTAGCATTAGTGTCATCATCCCTCAGGGCTTGGTGTTGATTGTAGCATTAGTGTCATCATCCCTCAGGGCTTGGTGATGATTGTAGCATTAGTGTCATCATCCCTCAGGGCTTGGTGATGATTGTAGCATTAGTGTCAGCGTCATCATCCCTCAGGGCTTGGTGATGATTGTAGCATTAGTGTCATCATCCCTCAGGGCTTGGTGATGATTGTAGCATTAGTGTCATCATCCCTCAGGGCTTGGTGATGATTGTAGCATTAGTGTCATCATCCCTCAGGGCTTGGTGATGATTGTAGCATTAGTGTCAGCGTCATCATCCCTCAGGGCTTGGTGATGATTGTAGCATTAGTGTCAGTGTCATCATCCCTCAGGGCTTGGTGATGATTGTAGCATTAGTGTCAGCGTCATCATCCCTCAGGGCTTGGTGATGATTGTAGCATTAGTGTCAGCATCATCATCCCTCAGGGCTTGGTGATGATTGTAGCATTAGTGTCAGTGTCATCATCCCTCAGGGCTTGGTGATGATTGTAGCATTAGTGTCAGCGTCATCATCCCTCAGGGCTTGGTGATGATTGTAGCATTAGTGTCAGCGTCATCATCCCTCAGGGCTTGGTGATGATTGTAGCATTAGTGTCAGTGTCATCATCCCTCAGGGCTTGGTGATGATTGTATCATTAGTGTCAGCGTCATCATCCATCAGGGCTTGGTGATGATTGTAGCATTAGTGTCAGTGTCATCATCCCTCAGGGCTTGGTGATGATTGTAGCATTAGTGTCAGTGTCAACATCCCTCAGGGCTTGGTGATGATTGTAGCATTAGTGTCAGCGTCATCATCCCTCAGGGCTTGGTGATGATTGTAGCATTAGTGTCAGTGTCATCATCCCTCAGGGCTTGGTGATGATTGTAGCATTAGTGTCAGTGTCATCATCCCTCAGGGCTTGGTGATGATTGTAGCATTAGTGTCAGTGTCATCATCCCTCAGGGCTTGGTGATGATTGTAGCATTAGTGTCAGTGTCATCATCCCTCAGGGCTTGGTGATGATTGTAGCATTAGTGTCAGCGTCATCATCCCTCAGGGCTTGGTGATGATTGTAGCATTAGTGTCAGTGTCATCATCCCTCAGGGCTTGGTGATGATTGTAGCATTAGTGTCAGCGTCATCATCCCTCAGGGCTTGGTGATGATTGTAGCATTAGTGTCAGCGTCATCATCCCTCAGGGCTTGGTGATGATTGTAACATTAGTGTCAGTGTCATCATCCCTCAGGGCTTGGTGATGATTGTAGCATTAGTGTCAGTGTCATCATCCCTCAGGGCTTGGTGATGATTGTAGCATTAGTGTCAGCGTCATCATCCCTCAGGGCTTGGTGATGATTGTAGCATTAGTGTCAGTGTCATCATCCCTCAGGGCTTGGTGATGATTGTATCATTAGTGTCAGCGTCATCATCCATCAGGGCTTGGTGATGATTGTAGCATTAGTGTCAGTGTCATCATCCCTCAGGGCTTGGTGATGATTGTAGCATTAGTGTCAGTGTCAACATCCCTCAGGGCTTGGTGATGATTGTAGCATTAGTGTCAGCGTCATCATCCCTCAGGGCTTGGTGATGATTGTAGCATTAGTGTCAGTGTCATCATCCCTCAGGGCTTGGTGATGATTGTAGCATTAGTGTCAGTGTCATCATCCCTCAGGGCTTGGTGATGATTGTAGCATTAGTGTCAGTGTCATCATCCCTCAGGGCTTGGTGATGATTGTAGCATTAGTGTCAGCGTCATCATCCCTCAGGGCTTGGTGATGGATTGTAGCATTAGTGTCAGCGTCATCATCCCTCAGGGCTTGGTGATGATTGTAGCATTAGTGTCAGCGTCATCATCCCTCAGGGCTTGGTGATGATTGTAGCATTAGTGTCAGCGTCATCATCCCTCAGGGCTTGGTGATGATTGTAGCATTAGTGTCAGCGTCATCATCCCTCAGGGCTTGGTGATGATTGTAGCATTAGTGTCAGCGTCATCATCCCTCAGGGCTTGGTGATGATTGTAGCATTGGTGTCATCATCCCTCAGGGCTTGGTGATGATTGTAGCATTAGTGTCAGCGTCATCATCCCTCAGGGCTTGGTGATGATTGTAGCATTGGTGTCATCATCCCTCAGGGCTTGGTGATGATTGTAGCATTAGTGTCAGCGTCATCATCCCTCAGGGCTTGGTGATGATTGTAGCATTAGTGTCAGCGTCATCATCCCTCAGGTCTTGGTGATGATTGTAGCATTAGCACAAATGACTGGTCAAATAACCACAGTCCCAGTCCCTCTTGCAAATCAGTACAAATTGCTGCCGAATTACGTTTCCCTTCCTAGACGCCATTCACCGTGGGTGACTCATGTGTCACATGCTGGTCATGCTAATGTAGCGGGACAGGGCGCTGGCGCGATTCAGGTTAGCGTTTTTACCCCTAGGGCCCTGACTGCTCTTGCAATGCTCCCCTGTGGTTGAGTCCATCTCCCTACCCACAACCCCCCACTCCCACTTCACTGAGTGCATCACTCGGGTCATGTGACTAGTGCAACATGAGTTGGAAAAATAGAGGAACCGTTTATTACACAGCACGGGTTGATTGAGGTCATGCCTTGTTTTATGTGTTATATTGCACAGGCTTTTATGACATAATAATGGAATGCCTGGCCTCAAGGAGTTTTACAATGTATGGCATTTATACATTTTTTTAACCAGGCAAGTCAGTTAAGAACAAATTCTTATTTTCAATGACGGCCTAGGAACAGTGGGTTAACTGTCTGTTCAGGGGCAGAACGTACCTTGTCAGCTCGGGGGTTTGAACTTGCAACCTACCGGCTACTAGTCCAACGCTCTAACCACTAGGCTACCCTGCCTCACATAATCATGACTGTGCAGCTCCTATTGGATGATGCATGGCAGCCATTTTTTGCCAGAACACACAATAATGCCAACACAGTCTACAATGGCAATGACACAGCTGTGTGTGTGTGTGTGTTTGTGTGTGTGTGTGTGCGTGTGTGTGTGCATGTGCATGCGTGTGTGTATGTGTGTTTGTGTTTGCATGCCTGCCTACAGTACTTGCACCCGCTTGCTTGCGTGCATGTACTACGTATACAACAATAATCCCCAGAAATACAACCACACTTTAATCCTAATTAACACTCACCCTAATTAACCAACTAGGCGTCTCATTCATTCAGGGTAGCAGCTCTCACCTTTCCCCTGAAATCCAGTCCTAACCCTCAATCACTCCACCATACTTCTTCCTACTGGAAAGGCTGTCATTCATTTTCATTAACTGCGTTAAATGAGCTTGGGCATCTGCTGTATTAAAAAATGTAATTATCAGAATACGTAAATAAGTAATTGCGACACCCCTGTGCATAATTGATGTGCACTAATGCACAGCTTTGAAGGAATAAATGTCCCACTAAGCCGGCACACGTGACGCTCCAAACAGCAGGTGGTCTCCCAGGTGATAATTCTACCCTGTTTTGACCAGTCAGAAAATCCATCCTGTTCCTTGGAAATGTTCATCACCGACAGACAGAGATCTGGATCCTTCATTAGCAAGAACACATCCAGTAAAGCTCTCCTTTTGCCCACAAGGTGCACTCTTAGGTTCTCTTAGGTTCTACATGGAACCCAAAAGGGTTCTACCTGGAACCAAAAAGGTTCTACCTGCACCAAAAAGGGTTATTCCAAAGGGTTCTGCTGTGGGGACAGCTGAATGTCTCCTTCTTTCTGTGTGTGTAGAAAAGGACGGATGAGGGAGGTCAGCGGTGTAGGGTGAGAACATGTAAGGAGGAGGGGGCACAGTCTCAGTGAGATTTGTGTGTGTGTGTGTGTGTGTGTGTGTGTGTGTGTGTGTGTGTGTGTGTGTGTGTGTGTGTGTGTGTGTGTGTGTGTGTGTGTGTGTGTGCGTGCGTGCGTGCGTGCGAGCGTGCGTGCGTGTGTGATACAGAGAGACAGCGAGAGAGATCGTGAAAATAGATCGTTTCAGGTATGAAAAGGAGGTGAAATCTAATTACTAGTGAGTCCTAAGCTATCATTTCCTTTGATGTCCTGCATCAGACATGACTAATTCTCACTGGAAACAGTGTTTGAGTTTAAACGACACATCTGTTAACGTATTATCCCAAAGTGATCTGTTCTTGCAATTTGTATTCTATGACATTTCAGCTTTACATATGATCTTTTTTCACAAAGTAGATGGATGAAGTGAATTACATATTCAAGTAACTTTAGTTATGTAAGCTATATTCTTCTTAAGGGTAGCTTTAGGGTAGCTTAACTTGTTCCAGTATGAAGTAATTGGTAGCTTGGTCATCTATGTTTTCAGAGTAGCTTCCACAGTTTGCGTTGAATGAAGTTTATTCTCTCCGTCATGTGAGAATCTCAATTGGAAATACCTCACTCTTTTGTGTGTTTATAGCCTACTTTGCATTGATGGGATTTGAGATGGGGAAAACTGGCTGAGTCAATGTTGTTTCCACATCATTTCAACCCAAAAGATCAATGTGATGACATTGAATTAATGTGGAAAACTGATTGGATTTGCAAAAAGTAATTAACGTATGGGCACTCTCTCTTTTTTAACCTGAATCCAATGACAACCAATTTTTGGTTGAATTCACGTTGATTTCAAGTTAGTGGACAACTCAACCAAATGTAAATCAAAACTAGATCTTGAACTGATGTCTGTGCCGAGTGGGTGGTTACAAATGGGTGTTATTCATGCCTTATGGATGCACAGCCTTCCTTAGAAGAAGAGCGAGAGAGAGAAACACTATTCACTGGATACAAACACCCCCATTCATGAAGAATTTGACTTATTCACACAAACTCAACAAATTCCTTCTCATTCATCAATGGCCTTGCTTCCATAGATGATGCCTTCTAAAGGGAACACGACCTGGAATGAACACATTTCGTTTGCAATTTCTTCATGCATGAAAGAACTTCTGAAAAACATTATGTGGAGTTTGAAACAATATAAAATATCAGCAAATCAGATGTTTTTTCCACAAGGCAAATACCTTACCTAACTACAATACAATCTAACCAAAAAGGAGAAGGGGTATGTGTACCATCGGTGTGTGCTTATATTAGCCACATAAATCTCTCTCTACACTGAGGTAGAAACTACAGCCAAGCACATATCCCCCACAATCCCACAGGGCAACTCAAGCAATGTGTGTAGTGGCCCAGTCCTCTGTGATCATTATCCTCCAATCAGAGAGTTCAATCACTAGGGGCACTGAGCCAAGGCACATCAAGACCACATTACCCAGGTTTCCCCTGGCACCTTAGCCCCATGGTGTGAAGCCTGGTCCCCTAAATCTCTCTCTCTCCCCCTCTCTCTCTCTCTCTCTCTCTTACTCTCTCCCCATCTCTCTCTCTCCCCAGCTCTCCCTTAGGAGTGTGACGCTGTGTGTGTGTGTGCGTGTTCCCTTGATTTCTGTAATTGAATGTGTCTTTGAATCACACTGCCCTCTCTCTCTCTCTCTCTCTCTCACACACAACCTTCCCAGTCTCCTAATTATATCCTGGTCTTAATTAGGCCCCCATGCGGAGAGAGAAGAGACTCTCAGAGGAGTGTGTGTTTCCTAGAGTGTGTGCAGAAGGTAGATGAGTGTGTCCATCTCTTCTCCGGGACATTCTGATACACTGTATCCCACAAGCAGTGCATTTTCCTCACAGCTCTCCAGTCATTCAAACCATCTGTCAGTAACTATCCCTTCAACAGTATACCTCAACCTGCTTGATGCATTCAACTATGTTTTAGCCATTGATTTTAGCAAAGATCTCTATAGATCTCTATAGGTGTGTGTGTGTGTGTGTGTGTGTGTGTATGTGTGCATGTGAGTGTGTCTGTGTTAGTGTGTGTGTGTGTGTGTGTGTGTGTGTGTGTGCCACCTGTATCAGGGAAGCAACAACATGGGTAGTCTCTAGTCTCTGTATTATTATTTTAAAATGGAGGAGCATTAAAGATAAATCACAATCAGTAAAAAATATATACTCTACTGGATAAAAGTTTTAGAACACCTACTCATTCAAAGGTTTTTCTTTATTTTTTACAATTTTCTACATTGTAGAATAATAGTGAAGACATCAAAACTATGAAATAACTGTCACGCTCTGACCATAGAGAGCCATTGTTTCTCTATGGTGTAGTAGGTCAGGGCGTGACTAGGGGTTATTCTAGTTTATTATTTCTATGTTGTGTTCTAGTTTATATTTTCTATGTTGGTGTTTTGTATGATTCCAAATTGGAGGCAGCTGGTAATCGTTGTCTCTAATTGGGGATTATATTTAAGTAGCTATTTTTCCCACCTGTATTTGTGGGATATTGTTTTGTGTTTGTGCACCACGTTTAGTTGTTCGTTTATTGATATATTTTGTTTTGTTTATATTTCTCTTTGAATTAATTATGTGGAACTCAACATCCGCTGTGCCTTGGTCCTGTTCTTACGACAGCCATGACAATAACACATATGGAATCATGTAGTAACCAAAAAAGTGTTAAACAAATCTAAATATATTTTATATTTGAGATTCTTCAAATAGCCCGCTTTGCAGACTCTTGGCATTCTCTCAACCAGCTTCACCTGGAATGCTTTTACAACAGTCTTGAAGGAGTTCCCACATATGCTGAGCACTTGTTGGCTGCTTTTTCTTCCCTCTGCGATCCGACTCATCCCAAACCATTTCAATTTGTTTGAGGTCGGGGGATTTTGGAGGCCAGGTCATCTGATGCAGCACTCCATCACTCTCCTTTTTGGTAAAATAGCCCTTACACAGCCTGGAGGTGTGTTGGGTCATTGTCCTTTTGAAAAACAAATGATAGTCCCACTAAGCCCAAACCAGATGGGATGATGTATCACTGCAGAATGCTGTGGTAGCCATGCTGGTAAAGTGTGTCTTGAATTCTAAATAAATCACAGCAAAGTACCCACACACCATAGCACCTCCTCCTCCATGCTTTATGGTGGGAAATAATACATGCGGAGATCATCTGTTCACCCACACCGCATCTCACAAAGACACGGCGGTTGGAACCAAAAATCTCAAATTTGGTCTCATCAGACCAAAGGACAGATTTCCACCGGTCTAATGTCCTTTGATGGTGTTTCTTTGCCCAAGCATGTCTCTTCTTCTTATTGGTGTCCTTTCGTAGTGGTTTCTTTGCAGCAACTCGACCATGAAGGCCTGATACACACAGTCTCCTCTGAACAGTTGATGTTGAGATGTGTTTGTAATTTGAACTCCGTGAAGCATTTATTTGATCTTATCCTCTGCAGCAGAGGTATCTCTGGGTCTTCAATTCCTGTGACGGTCCTCATGAGAGCCAGTTTCATAATAGCGCTTGAAGAGTTTTGCGACTGCACTTGAAGAAACCTTCAAAGTTCTTGAAATGTACCATATTGACTGACCGCTTTGCTTATTCGAGCTGTTCTTGCCATAATATGGACTTGGTCTTTTACCAAATAGGGCTATTTCTGTATACCCCCCATACTTTGTCACAACACAACTGATTGGCTCATTTACATTAAGAAGGAAAGAAATTCCACAAATGAACTTTTAAGAAGGCACACCTTTTAATTGAAATGCATTCCAGGTGACTACCTCATGAAGCTGGTTGAGAGAATGCCAAGAGTGTGCAAAGCTGCCATCAAGGCAAAGGGTGGCTATTTGAAGAATCTCAAATATAAAATATATTTAGATTTGTTTAACACTTTTTTTGGTTACTACATGATTCCGTGTGTGTAATTTCATAGCTTTGATGTCTTCACTATTATTCTACAATGTAGAAAATAGTAATAAAAAAAACAACATTGAATGAGTAGGTGTTCTAAACCTTTTTGACCAGTAGTGTATATCAAGCTAGCTAACTAGCAGACGTATATCAATATCAATAATTAGCTGATATCCCACCCTCTTTTCCCAATGTCAATCATGTGTTTAGGAGGCTTACAATTGGTAAATAAATACCTATGCCAAAATATATATGTATGTTTTGCTATAGAGGCAGTTGGTGTGTGATGCATTTCAAGTTACTGTATGTGCACCCTTTTTCATTTTGAGTACCTGCCCCATGAAAGGTCTGTGCCCTGGTTCCACTGCCAAGCTCAACGGAGCACAGTGAAAGTATTAGAAATGATTTCAAATAGTATTTGAACCCAGGTCTGAGCTCAACCTTCTTCCCAATAATTGTATTTATTTATTTATATTTCAAGGAAGGAAGGGGAACCAAATAAAAAATGCATACTCTTTGAGAGCATAGTGCCTTTTAAAAAGTCAACTCAGAAGCTCGTCCCACACAGAAGCACCTGGTGATTCCATTTCTGCCAAGCCAACTTTTGTTCAAAGTCATCCTTTTTTCCCTTCCTGTTTTGGCACCTTTTTTGTGTCCCCACCTTAAACACATTCCTTCCCCAAACCCTCCTATTCTAAATACATATTGCTTTTCCCCCCACCGTTGTGCCGTCTCATAGTCCCAAATGAAAAGTCCTCTGGGCAATTACCAACCTGTGATATGTATTTATGATAGATTTATAAGTTCATCCATATTTCTATTTTCCGTGCCATTGGACCAGCGCCCGTTTCCTGTTTTAAGATAAGGAACTTCAATGATGGAGCCTGGTGACGGATTCATCCGATGCATTGGGATGACTACTGTGAGTGTCTTCTCCTCTCTAATCTAACCCATCTCTCTTTCTCTCTCTTGCTGTGTCATCCCCCCCTCTCTCTCTCTCTCTCTCCCTCTGTGTGATGGGATAGATGACAAACGACAATCTCATTTCTATTCAGCCGGTGCTTCCTGCTATCTGCCAGTACGAGGCCATGCTAGAAGTGTCATAGTAAATCCCGGCTGGGCTACCAGAATAGTGGAGCGACGGAGCAGTCATTCAGGAAGCCCATTAGCCATGTCTCCTTGTGTGTCAGATAGCTAGCACTCCTCTCTATTCTGATTGATTCTGATGGATGACGGATAATGTAGCGAGAGTTCATCTGACAACGAGTGGGATTATGATCCTGTTGGTCATAATGGAGACTAAAGGTGTACACTTAGTTACAAGCCCTTAACCAACAATGCAGTTCAAGAAATAGAGTTAAGAAAATATTTACTAAATCAACTAAAATAAAAAAATAAAATAAGTAACACAGTAAAATAACAATAACGAGGCTATATACAGGGGTTCCTGGTACCGTGTCAATGTGCGGGGGTACAGGTTAGTCGAGGTAATTTGTACATGTAGGTAGGGGTAAAATGACTGCATAGATTATAAACAGTGAGTAGCAGCAGTGTAAAAACAAACGGGGGGGGGGGGGGGGGGGGGGGTCAATGTAAATAGTCCGGGTGACCATTTGATTAAGTGTTCAGCAGTCTTATGGTTTGGGGGTAGAAGCTGTTAAGGATCCTTTTGGTCCGAGTCTTGGCACTCTGGTACCACTTGCCCTGTGGTAGCAGAGAGAGCCTAACGGTCTGATGCCGAGTAGTTTCCATACCAGGGGGTGATGCAACCGGTCAGGATGCTCTCGATGGTGCAGCTGTAGAAGTTTTTGAGGATCTGAGGACCCATGCCAAATCTTTTCAGTCTCCTGAGGGGGAAAAGGTGTTGTCGTGCCATCTTCACGACTGTCTTGATATGTTTGGACCACGATAGTTCATTGGTGATGTGGACACCAAGGAACTTGAAACTCTTGACCCGTTCCGCTATAGCCCCGTTGATATTAATGGGGGCCTTTTCCAGTGGTCCACGATCAGCTCTTTTCTTTTGCTAACATTGAGGGAGAGGTTGTTGTCCTGGCACCACACTGCCAGGTCTCTGACCTCCTCCCTATAGGCTGTCTCATCGTTGTCAGTGATCAGGCCTACTACCACTGTTGTGTCATCAGCAAACTTAATGAGGGTGTTGGAGTCGTGTTTGGCCACTCAGTCGTGATGGAGATGATGATGGAGATGGAGATGATGATGGAGATGATGGTGATGATGTAAATGATGATGGAGATGATGGTGATGATGTTGGAGATGATGGAGATGATGATGGTGATGATGGAGATGATGATGGCGATAGTGATAGTTTCAGTTATGGCTCTTTGGACCCTCTTTATTAGGATGTATAGTATTCATCTCTTTCTGATGATGATGATGATGATGATGGTGACAATGATGAAGATGACGATGAAGATAATGATGGTGGTGGTGATGACGAATAAAAAAGGCAGTTGAAATCACAAATGGTCCATTTGCGACTCACGCCCATTACACCTGCAATCCAATCTGCAATCCATAATTAAAATGGCTGAATATCAGAGTCAGAAAGAGATTCCTCCAATAATTATACATACTCCACTGTACTGTAATGTGATGGAAATGAGCAGAGACAGGGATAGCTCTGGAACTACAACAAATCATCTGTCTGAATGGTTGTGGTAGACAGTGGATGATATGAGAGCTGGTGCTCTTCAATTACTTATTCTGTGCCATCCAATGATTGCTCATATTAAACCCCAGCTCTGTAAAAGGCCCCCATTTAAGATAAGAGGAAAAACGTCCTCCCTCGCTTCCTCGCTCTCCCATTTCCAGTGTCCTATCCCATGACCCCACAACGCAATGACCCCACATCCTCCTGCCCTCGGTGTATGAATTGACCAGCCACAGAACAATACTTGCACATGAAAAGGGACGAGAGAAACTTTGACATCGCTCAACAATTAACCAAGCAGAATACCCTATTCAAATTGATACGATTTCAGTATGGAAGAAGGAGAATGAATGAGAGAGAAGAGATGCTAGTTCAATTACCGGGACCCTGAAGAGATCTGGGAGCTCTATGTGTTTTGAATGGAACAGTACCCGAAAATGGGAAATTAATTATCGATTGTAATTACAGTGGGATCTGTGGCGGCTCAGGACTTGTCTCGTTTGGTACCAGCCCTGGCTCTTTAGGATGGGTTATAAGAGAGGCGAAGGGGAAGCATTTACACGTAACGCCAATTAGAATAGTTCAATGTTTAATGTTATCACTGTAGGTCTTGAGAATATTTGAGTTATAGGGGGACGTGGGGTTTAGGTATAAGCCAGTGTAGTGGTGGAGACATTTACATTTAACACAAGGAGAGGGGGGGGGGACATTTACACTAGTGTAAAGTTTGGCTAGTCCTCTGAACAACAGTGTCCTGATGAGAGAGCACATTTTCTAAACCAGGCGACATCGCGCCTCATTATCTCATTGTTATGGATGTATCCAAACAAATGTCTCTAGAAATCAGCTTAAACAAATGCAAATGCAGCTACTTTTCTGTTATTCTGGCTGCACTGTTTGATGTGACTGTAAATTAGCCGTAGTTGCCTAACTGGCAAGCAAGGGATAAGAACGTTGCCAGCCAATATGGCAACGGATCATTCAGAACGAACGACTGGGTCACGTCCATAGACACAAAACAAAGTGACTGAACGACTGGGTCACGTCCATAGATACAGAACAAAGTGACTGAACGACTGGGTCACGTCCATAGATACAGAACAAAGTGACTGAACGACTGGGTCACGTCCATAGATACAGAACAAAGTGACTGAACGACTGGGTCACGTCCATAGATACAGAACAAAGTGACTGAACGACTGGGTCACGTCCATAGATACAGAACAAAGTGACTGAACGACTGGGTCACGTCCATAGATACAGAACAAAGTGACTGAACGACTGGGTCACGTCCATAGATACAGAACAAAGTGACTGAACGACTGGGTCACGTCTATAGATACAGAACAAAGTGACTGAACGACTGGGTCACGTCCATAGATACAGAACAAAGTGACTGAACGACTGGGTCACGTCTATAGATACAGAACAAAGTGACTGAACGACTGGGTCACGTCTATAGATACAGAACAAAGTGACTGAACGACTGGGTCACGTCTATAGATACAGAACAAAGTGACTGAACGACTGGGTCACGTCTATAGATACAGAACAAAGTGACTGAACGACTGGGTCACGTCTATAGATACAGAACAAAGTGACTGAACGACTGGGTCACGTCTATAGATACAGAACAAAGTGACTGAACGACTGGGTCACGTCCATAGATACAGAACAAAGTGACTGAACGACTGGGTCACGTCCATAGATACAGAACAAAGTGACTGAACGACTGGGTCACGTCTATAGATACAGAACAAAGTGACTGAACGACTGGGTCACGTCCATAGATACAGAACAAAGTGACTGAACGACTGGGTCACGTCTATAGATACAGAACAAAGTGACTGAACGACTGGGTCACGTCCATAGATACAGAACAAAGTGACTGAACGACTGGGTCACGTCTATAGATACAGAACAAAGTGACTGAACGACTGGGTCACGTCCATAGATACAGAACAAAGTGACTGAACGACTGGGTCACGTCTATAGATACAGAACAAAGTGACTGAACAACTGGGTCACGTCTATAGATACAGAACAAAGTGACTGAACGACTGGGTCACGTCTATAGATACAGAACAAAGTGACTGAACGACTGGGTCACGTCTATAGATACAGAACAAAGTGACTGAACGACTGGGTCACGTCCATAGATACAGAACAAAGTGACTGAACGACTGGGTCACGTCCATAGATACAGAACAAAGTGACTGAACGACTGGGTCACGTCCATAGATAGAGAACAAAGTGACTGAACGACTGGGTCACGTCTATAGATACAGAACAAAGTGACTGAACGACTGGGTCACGTCTATAGATACAGAACAAAGTGACTGAACGACTGGGTCACGTCTATAGATACAGAACAAAGTGACTGAACGACTGGGTCACGTCCATAGATACAGAACAAAGTGACTGAACGACTGGGTCACGTCCATAGATACAGAACAAAGTGACTGAACGACTGGGTCACGTCCATAGATACAGAACAAAGTGACTGAACGACTGGGTCACGTCTATAGATACAGAACAAAGTGACTGAACGACTGGGTCACGTCTATAGATACAGAACAAAGTGACTGAACGACTGGGTCACGTCTATAGATACAGAACAAAGTGACTGAACGACTGGGTCACGTCTATAGATACAGAACAAAGTGACTGAACGACTGGGTCACGTCCATAGATACAGAACAAAGTGACTGAACGACTGGGTCACGTCCATAGATACAGAACAAAGTGACTGAACGACTGGGTCACGTCCATAGATACAGAACAAAGTGACTGAACGACTGGGTCACGTCCATAGATACAGAACAAAGTGACTGAACGACTGGGTCACGTCCATAGATACAGAACAAAGTGACTGAACGACTGGGTCACGTCCATAGATACAGAACAAAGTGACTGAACGACTGGGTCACGTCTATAGATACAGAACAAAGTGACTGAACGACTGGGTCACGTCTATAGATACAGAACAAAGTGACTGAACGACTGGGTCACGTCCATAGATACAGAACAAAGTGACTGAACGACTGGGTCACGTCTATAGATACAGAACAAAGTGACTGAACGACTGGGTCACGTCCATAGATACAGAACAAAGTGACTGAACGACTGGGTCACGTCTATAGATACAGAACAAAGTGACTGAACGACTGGGTCACGTCCATAGATACAGAACAAAGTGACTGAACGACTGGGTCACGTCCATAGATACAGAACAAAGTGACTGAACGACTGGGTCACGTCCATAGATACAGAACAAAGTGACTGAACGACTGGGTCACGTCTATAGATACAGAACAAAGTGACTGAACGACTGGGTCACGTCTATAGATACAGAACAAAGTGACTGAACGACTGGGTCACGTCCATAGATACAGAACAAAGTGACTGAACGACTGGGTCACGTCTATAGATACAGAACAAAGTGACTGAACGACTGGGTCACGTCTATAGATACAGAACAAAGTGACTGAACGACTGGGTCACGTCTATAGATACAGAACAAAGTGACTGAACGACTGGGTCACGTCTATAGATACAGAACAAAGTGACTGAACGACTGGGTCACGTCTATAGATACAGAACAAAGTGACTGAACGACTGGGTCACGTCCATAGATACAGAACAAAGTGACTGAACGACTGGGTCACGTCTATAGATACAGAACAAAGTGACTGAACGACTGGGTCACGTCCATAGATACAAAACAATGTGACTGAACGACTGGGTCACGTCTATAGATACAGAACAAAGTGACTGAACGACTGGGTCACGTCTATAGATACAGAACAAAGTGACTAAACGACTGGATCACGTCTATAGACACAAAACAAAGTGACTGAACGACTGGGTCACGTCCATAGATACAGAACAAAGTGACTGAACGACTGGGTCACGTCCATAGATACAGAACAAAGTGACTGAACGACTGGGTCACGTCCATAGATACAGAACAAAGTGACTGAACGACTGGGTCACGTCCATAGATACAGAACAAAGTGACTGAACGACTGGGTCACGTCCATAGATACAGAACAAAGTGACTGAACGACTGGGTCACGTCCATAGATACAGAACAAAGTGACTGAACGACTGGGTCACGTCTATAGATACAGAACAAAGTGACTGAACGACTGGGTCACGTCTATAGATACAGAACAAAGTGACTGAACGACTGGGTCACGTCTATAGATACAGAACAAAGTGACTGAACGACTGGGTCACGTCTATAGATACAGAACAAAGTGACTGAACGACTGGGTCACGTCCATAGATACAGAACAAAGTGACTGAACGACTGGGTCACGTCTATAGATACAGAACAAAGTGACTAAACGACTGGGTCACGTCTATAGATACAGAACAAAGTGACTGAACGACTGGGTCACGTCTATAGATACAGAACAAAGTGACTGAACGACTGGGTCACGTCTATAGATACAGAACAAAGTGACTGAACGACTGGGTCACGTCCATAGATACAGAACAAAGTGACTGAACGACTGGGTCACGTCCATAGATACAAAACAAAGTGACTGAACGACTGGGTCACGTCCATAGATACAGAACAAAGTGACTGAACGACTGGGTCACGTCCATAGATACAGAACAAAGTGACTGAACGACTGGGTCACGTCCATAGATACAGAACAAAGTGACTGAACGACTGGGTCACGTCCATAGATACAGAACAAAGTGACTGAACGACTGGGTCACGTCCATAGATACAGAACGAAGTGACTGAACGACTGGGTCACGTCCATAGATACAAAACAAAGTGACTGAACGACTGGGTCACGTCTATAGATACAGAACAAAGTGACTGAACGACTGGGTCACGTCTATAGATACAGAACAAAGTGACTGAACGACTGGGTCACGTCCATAGATACAGAACAAAGTGACTGAACGACTGGGTCACGTCTATAGATACAGAACAAAGTGACTGAACGACTGGGTCACGTCCATAGATACAGAACAAAGTGACTGAACGACTGGGTCACGTCCATAGATACAAAACAAAGTGACTGAACGACTGGGTCACGTCCATAGATACAGAACAAAGTGACTGAACGACTGGGTCACGTCTATAGATACAAAACAAAGTGACTGAACGACTGGGTCACGTCCATAGATACAGAACGAAGTGACTGAACGACTGGGTCACGTCCATAGATACAAAACAAAGTGACTGAACGACTGGGTCACGTCTATAGATACAGAACAAAGTGACTGAACGACTGGGTCACGTCTATAGATACAGAACAAAGTGACTGAACGACTGGGTCACGTCTATAGATACAAAACAAAGTGACTGAACGACTGGGTCACGTCCATAGATACAGAACAAAGTGACTGAACGACTGGGTCACGTCTATAGATACAGAACAAAGTGACTGAACGACTGGGTCACGTCTATAGATACAGAACAAAGTGACTGAACGACTGGGTCACGTCCATAGATACAAAACAAAGTGACTGAACGACTGGGTCACGTCCATAGATACAGAACAAAGTGACTGAACGACTGGGTCACGTCCATAGATACAGAACAAAGTGACTGAACGACTGGGTCACGTCTATAGATACAGAACAAAGTGACTGAACGACTGGGTCACGTCTATAGATACAGAACAAAGTGACTGAACGACTGGGTCACGTCCATAGATACAAAACAAAGTGACTGAACGACTGGGTCACGTCTATAGATACAGAACAAAGTGACTGAACGACTGGGTCACGTCTATAGATACAGAACAAAGTGACTGAACGACTGGGTCACGTCTATAGATACAGAACAAAGTGACTGAACGACTGGGTCACGTCCATAGATACAGAACAAAGTGACTGAACGACTGGGTCACGTCCATAGATACAGAACAAAGTGACTGAACGACTGGGTCACGTCTATAGATACAGAACAAAGTGACTGAACGACTGGGTCACGTCTATAGATACAGAACAAAGTGACTGAACGACTGGGTCACGTCTATAGATACAGAACAAAGTGACTGAACGACTGGGTCACGTCTATAGATACAGAACAAAGTGACTGAACGACTGGGTCACGTCCATAGATACAGAACAAAGTGACTGAACGACTGGGTCACGTCCATAGATACAAAACAAAGTGACTGAACGACTGGGTCACGTCCATAGATACAGAACAAAGTGACTGAACGACTGGGTCACGTCCATAGATACAGAACAAAGTGACTGAACGACTGGGTCACGTCCATAGATACAGAACAAAGTGACTGAACGACTGGGTCACGTCCATAGATACAGAACAAAGTGACTGAACGACTGGGTCACGTCCATAGATACAGAACGAAGTGACTGAACGACTGGGTCACGTCCATAGATACAAAACAAAGTGACTGAACGACTGGGTCACGTCTATAGATACAGAACAAAGTGACTGAACGACTGGGTCACGTCTATAGATACAGAACAAAGTGACTGAACGACTGGGTCACGTCCATAGATACAGAACAAAGTGACTGAACGACTGGGTCACGTCTATAGATACAGAACAAAGTGACTGAACGACTGGGTCACGTCCATAGATACAGAACAAAGTGACTGAACGACTGGGTCACGTCCATAGATACAAAACAAAGTGACTGAACGACTGGGTCACGTCCATAGATACAGAACAAAGTGACTGAACGACTGGGTCACGTCCATAGATACAGAACAAAGTGACTGAACGACTGGGTCACGTCCATAGATACAGAACAAAGTGACTGAACGACTGGGTCACGTCCATAGATACAGAACAAAGTGACTGAACGACTGGGTCACGTCCATAGATACAGAACGAAGTGACTGAACGACTGGGTCACGTCCATAGATACAAAACAAAGTGACTGAACGACTGGGTCACGTCTATAGATACAGAACAAAGTGACTGAACGACTGGGTCACGTCTATAGATACAGAACAAAGTGACTGAACGACTGGGTCACGTCCATAGATACAGAACAAAGTGACTGAACGACTGGGTCACGTCTATAGATACAGAACAAAGTGACTGAACGACTGGGTCACGTCCATAGATACAGAACAAAGTGACTGAACGACTGGGTCACGTCTATAGATACAGAACAAAGTGACTGAACGACTGGGTCACGTCTATAGATACAGAACAAAGTGACTGAACGACTGGGTCACGTCTATAGATACAAAACAAAGTGACTGAACGACTGGGTCACGTCCATAGATACAGAACAAAGTGACTGAACGACTGGGTCACGTCTATAGATACAGAACAAAGTGACTGAACGACTGGGTCACGTCTATAGATACAGAACAAAGTGACTGAACGACTGGGTCACGTCCATAGATACAAAACAAAGTGACTGAACGACTGGGTCACGTCCATAGATACAGAACAAAGTGACTGAACGACTGGGTCACGTCCATAGATACAGAACAAAGTGACTGAACGACTGGGTCACGTCTATAGATACAGAACAAAGTGACTGAACGACTGGGTCACGTCTATAGATACAGAACAAAGTGACTGAACGACTGGGTCACGTCCATAGATACAAAACAAAGTGACTGAACGACTGGGTCACGTCTATAGATACAGAACAAAGTGACTGAACGACTGGGTCACGTCTATAGATACAGAACAAAGTGACTGAACGACTGGGTCACGTCTATAGATACAGAACAAAGTGACTGAACGACTGGGTCACGTCCATAGATACAGAACAAAGTGACTGAACGACTGGGTCACGTCCATAGATACAGAACAAAGTGACTGAACGACTGGGTCACGTCTATAGATACAGAACAAAGTGACTGAACGACTGGGTCACGTCTATAGATACAGAACAAAGTGACTGAACGACTGGGTCACGTCCATAGATACAGAACAAAGTGACTGAACGACTGGGTCACGTCCATAGATACAAAACAAAGTGACTGAACGACTGGGTCACGTCTATAGATACAGAACAAAGTGACTGAACGACTGGGTCACGTCCATAGATACAGAACAAAGTGAATGAACGACTGGGTCACGTCCATAGATACAGAACAAAGTGACTGAACGACTGGGTCACGTCTATAGATACAGAACAAAGTGACTAAACGACTGGGTCACGTCTATAGATACAGAACAAAGTGACTGAACGACTGGGTCACGTCTATAGATACAGAACAAAGTGACTGAACGACTGGGTCACGTCTATAGATACAGAACAAAGTGACTGAACGACTGGGTCACGTCCATAGATACAGAACAAAGTGACTGAACGACTGGGTCACGTCTATAGATACAAAACAAAGTGACTGAACGACTGGGTCACGTCCATAGATACAGAACAAAGTGACTGAACGACTGGGTCACGTCCATAGATGCAGAACAAAGTGACTGAACGACTGGGTCACGTCCATAGATACAGAACAAAGTGACTGAACGACTGGGTCACGTCCATAGATACAGAACAAAGTGACTGAACGACTGGGTCACGTCCATAGATACAGAACAAAGTGACTGAACGACTGGGTCACGTCTATAGATACAGAACAAAGTGACTGAACGACTGGGTCACGTCCATAGATACAGAACAAAGTGACTGAACGACTGGGTCACGTCTATAGATACAGAACAAAGTGACTGAACGACTGGGTCACGTCTATAGATACAGAACAAAGTGACTGAACGACTGGGTCACGTCTATAGATACAGAACAAAGTGACTGAACGACTGGGTCACGTCTATAGATACAGAACAAAGTGACTGAACGACTGGGTCACGTCCATAGATACAGAATAAAGTGACTGAACGACTGGGTCACGTCCATAGATACAAAACAAAGTGACTGAACGACTGGGTCACGTCCATAGATACAGAACAAAGTGACTGAACGACTGGGTCACGTCCATAGATACAGAACAAAGTGACTGAACGACTGGGTCACGTCCATAGATACAGAACAAAGTGACTGAACGACTGGGTCACGTCCATAGATACAGAACAAAGTGACTGAACGACTGGGTCACGTCCATAGATACAGAACGAAGTGACTGAACGACTGGGTCACGTCTATAGATACAGAACAAAGTGACTGAACGACTGGGTCACGTCCATAGATACAGAACAAAGTGACTGAACGACTGGGTCACGTCTATAGATACAGAACAAAGTGACTGAACGACTGGGTCACGTCCATAGATACAGAACAAAGTGACTGAACGACTGGGTCACGTCTATAGATACAGAACAAAGTGACTGAACGACTGGGTCACGTCTATAGATACAGAACAAAGTGACTGAACGACTGGGTCACGTCCATAGATACAGAACAAAGTGACTGAACGACTGGGTCACGTCCATAGATACAGAACAAAGTGACTGAACGACTGGGTCACGTCTATAGATACAAAACAAAGTGACTAAACGACTGGGTCACGTCTATAGATACAGAACAAAGTGACTGAACGACTGGGTCACGTCTATAGATACAGAACAAAGTGACTGAACGACTGGGTCACGTCCATAGATACAGAACAAAGTGACTGAACGACTGGGTCACGTCCATAGATACAAAACAAAGTGACTGAACGACTGGGTCACGTCTATAGATACAGAACAAAGTGACTGAACGACTGGGTCACGTCTATAGATACAGAACAAAGTGACTGAACGACTGGGTCACGTCCATAGATACAGAACAAAGTGACTGAACGACTGGGTCACGTCTATAGATACAGAACAAAGTGACTGAACGACTGGGTCACGTCCATAGATACAGAACAAAGTGACTGAACGACTGGGTCACGTCTATAGATACAGAACAAAGTGACTGAACGACTGGGTCACGTCTATAGATACAGAACAAAGTGACTGAACGACTGGGTCACGTCTATAGATACAAAACAAAGTGACTGAACGACTGGGTCACGTCCATAGATACAGAACAAAGTGACTGAACGACTGGGTCACGTCTATAGATACAGAACAAAGTGACTGAACGACTGGGTCACGTCTATAGATACAGAACAAAGTGACTGAACGACTGGGTCACGTCCATAGATACAAAACAAAGTGACTGAACGACTGGGTCACGTCTATAGATACAGAACAAAGTGACTGAACGACTGGGTCACGTCTATAGATACAGAACAAAGTGACTGAACGACTGGGTCACGTCTATAGATACAGAACAAAGTGACTGAACGACTGGGTCACGTCCATAGATACAGAACAAAGTGACTGAACGACTGGGTCACGTCTATAGATACAGAACAAAGTGACTGAACGACTGGGTCACGTCTATAGATACAGAACAAAGTGACTGAACGACTGGGTCACGTCCATAGATACAGAACAAAGTGACTGAACGACTGGGTCACGTCCATAGATACAAAACAAAGTGACTGAACGACTGGGTCACGTCTATAGATACAGAACAAAGTGACTGAACGACTGGGTCACGTCCATAGATACAGAACAAAGTGAATGAACGACTGGGTCACGTCCATAGATACAGAACAAAGTGACTGAACGACTGGGTCACGTCTATAGATACAGAACAAAGTGACTAAACGACTGGGTCACGTCTATAGATACAGAACAAAGTGACTGAACGACTGGGTCACGTCTATAGATACAGAACAAAGTGACTGAACGACTGGGTCACGTCTATAGATACAGAACAAAGTGACTGAACGACTGGGTCACGTCCATAGATACAGAACAAAGTGACTGAACGACTGGGTCACGTCTATAGATACAAAACAAAGTGACTGAACGACTGGGTCACGTCCATAGATACAGAACAAAGTGACTGAACGACTGGGTCACGTCCATAGATGCAGAACAAAGTGACTGAACGACTGGGTCACGTCCATAGATACAGAACAAAGTGACTGAACGACTGGGTCACGTCCATAGATACAGAACAAAGTGACTGAACGACTGGGTCACGTCCATAGATACAGAACAAAGTGACTGAACGACTGGGTCACGTCCATAGATACAAAACAAAGTGACTGAACGACTGGGTCACGTCTATAGATACAGAACAAAGTGACTGAACGACTGGGTCACGTCTATAGATACAGAACAAAGTGACTGAACGACTGGGTCACGTCCATAGATACAGAACAAAGTGACTGAACGACTGGGTCACGTCTATAGATACAGAACAAAGTGACTGAACGACTGGGTCACGTCCATAGATACAGAACAAAGTGACTGAACGACTGGGTCACGTCCATAGATACAGAACAAAGTGACTGAACGACTGGGTCACGTCCATAGATACAGAACAAAGTGACTGAACGACTGGGTCACGTCCATAGATACAGAACAAAGTGACTGAACGACTGGGTCACGTCCATAGATACAGAACAAAGTGACTGAACGACTGGGTCACGTCTATAGATACAGAACAAAGTGACTGAACGACTGGGTCACGTCTATAGATACAGAACAAAGTGACTGAACGACTGGGTCACGTCCATAGATACAGAACAAAGTGACTGAACGACTGGGTCACGTCTATAGATACAGAACAAAGTGACTGAACGACTGGGTCACGTCCATAGATACAGAACAAAGTGACTGAACGACTGGGTCACGTCTATAGATACAGAACAAAGTGACTGAACGACTGGGTCACGTCCATAGATACAGAACAAAGTGACTGAACGACTGGGTCACGTCCATAGATACAGAACAAAGTGACTGAACGACTGGGTCACGTCCATAGATACAGAACAAAGTGACTGAACGACTGGGTCACGTCTATAGATACAGAACAAAGTGACTGAACGACTGGGTCACGTCTATAGATACAGAACAAAGTGACTGAACGACTGGGTCACGTCCATAGATACAGAATAAAGTGACTGAACGACTGGGTCACGTCTATAGATACAGAACAAAGTGACTGAACGACTGGGTCACGTCTATAGATACAGAACAAAGTGACTGAACGACTGGGTCACGTCTATAGATACAGAACAAAGTGACTGAACGACTGGGTCACGTCTATAGATACAGAACAAAGTGACTGAACGACTGGGTCACGTCTATAGATACAGAACAAAGTGACTGAACGACTGGGTCACGTCCATAGATACAGAACAAAGTGACTGAACGACTGGGTCACGTCCATAGATACAGAACAAAGTGACTGAACGACTGGGTCACGTCCATAGATACAGAACAAAGTGACTGAACGACTGGGTCACGTCTATAGATACAAAACAAAGTGACTGAACGACTGGGTCACGTCTATAGATACAGAACAAAGTGACTGAACGACTGGGTCACGTCCATAGATACAGAACAAAGTGACTGAACGACTGGGTCACGTCCATAGATACAGAACAAAGTGACTGAACGACTGGGTCACGTCCATAGATACAGAACAAAGTGACTGAACGACTGGGTCACGTCCATAGATACAGAACAAAGTGACTGAACGACTGGGTCACGTCCATAGATACAAAACGAAGTGACTGAACGACTGGGTCACGTCCATAGATACAGAACAAAGTGACTGAACGACTGGGTCACGTCCATAGATACAGAACAAAGTGACTGAACGACTGGGTCACGTCCATAGATACAAAACAAAGTGACTGAACGACTGGGTCACGTCTATAGATACAGAACAAAGTGACTGAACGACTGGGTCACGTCTATAGATACAGAACAAAGTGACTGAACGACTGGGTCACGTCCATAGATACAGAACAAAGTGACTGAACGACTGGGTCACGTCTATAGATACAGAACAAAGTGACTGAACGACTGGGTCACGTCCATAGATACAGAACAAAGTGACTGAACGACTGGGTCACGTCCATAGATACAGAACAAAGTGACTGAACGACTGGGTCACGTCCATAGATACAGAACAAAGTGACTGAACGACTGGGTCACGTCCATAGATACAGAACAAAGTGACTGAACGACTGGGTCACGTCCATAGATACAGAACAAAGTGACTGAACGACTGGGTCACGTCTATAGATACAGAACAAAGTGACTGAACGACTGGGTCACGTCTATAGATACAGAACAAAGTGACTGAACGACTGGGTCACGTCCATAGATACAGAACAAAGTGACTGAACGACTGGGTCACGTCTATAGATACAGAACAAAGTGACTGAACGACTGGGTCACGTCCATAGATACAGAACAAAGTGACTGAACGACTGGGTCACGTCTATAGATACAGAACAAAGTGACTGAACGACTGGGTCACGTCCATAGATACAGAACAAAGTGACTGAACGACTGGGTCACGTCCATAGATACAGAACAAAGTGACTGAACGACTGGGTCACGTCCATAGATACAGAACAAAGTGACTGAACGACTGGGTCACGTCTATAGATACAGAACAAAGTGACTGAACGACTGGGTCACGTCTATAGATACAGAACAAAGTGACTGAACGACTGGGTCACGTCCATAGATACAGAATAAAGTGACTGAACGACTGGGTCACGTCTATAGATACAGAACAAAGTGACTGAACGACTGGGTCACGTCTATAGATACAGAACAAAGTGACTGAACGACTGGGTCACGTCTATAGATACAGAACAAAGTGACTGAACGACTGGGTCACGTCTATAGATACAGAACAAAGTGACTGAACGACTGGGTCACGTCTATAGATACAGAACAAAGTGACTGAACGACTGGGTCACGTCCATAGATACAGAACAAAGTGACTGAACGACTGGGTCACGTCTATAGATACAGAACAAAGTGACTGAACGACTGGGTCACGTCCATAGATACAAAACAAAGTGACTGAACGACTGGGTCACGTCTATAGATACAGAACAAAGTGACTGAACGACTGGGTCACGTCTATAGATACAGAACAAAGTGACTAAACGACTGGATCACGTCTATAGATACAAAACAAAGTGACTGAACGACTGGGTCACGTCCATAGATACAGAACAAAGTGACTGAACGACTGGGTCACGTCTATAGATACAGAACAAAGTGACTGAACGACTGGGTCACGTCCATAGATACAGAACAAAGTGACTGAACGACTGGGTCACGTCCATAGATACAGAACAAAGTGACTGAACGACTGGGTCACGTCCATAGATACAGAACAAAGTGACTGAACGACTGGGTCACGTCCATAGATACAGAACAAAGTGACTGAACGACTGGGTCACGTCCATAGATACAGAACAAAGTGACTGAACGACTGGGTCACGTCCATAGATACAGAACAAAGTGACTGAACGACTGGGTCACGTCTATAGATACAGAACAAAGTGACTGAACGACTGGGTCACGTCTATAGATACAGAACAAAGTGACTGAACGACTGGGTCACGTCTATAGATACAGAACAAAGTGACTGAACGACTGGGTCACGTCCATAGATACAGAACAAAGTGACTGAACGACTGGGTCACGTCCATAGATACAGAACAAAGTGACTGAACGACTGGGTCACGTCCATAGATACAGAACGAAGTGACTGAACGACTGGGTCACGTCCATAGATACAGAACGAAGTGACTGAACGACTGGGTCACGTCCATAGATACAAAACGAAGTGACTGAACGACTGGGTCACGTCCATAGATACAGAACAAAGTGACTGAACGACTGGGTCACGTCCATAGATACAGAACAAAGTGACTGAACGACTGGGTCACGTCCATAGATACAAAACAAAGTGACTGAACGACTGGGTCACGTCTATAGATACAGAACAAAGTGACTGAACGACTGGGTCACGTCTATAGATACAGAACAAAGTGACTGAACGACTGGGTCACGTCCATAGATACAAAACAAAGTGACTGAACGACTGGGTCACGTCTATAGATACAGAACAAAGTGACTGAACGACTGGGTCACGTCCATAGATACAGAACAAAGTGAATGAACGACTGGGTCACGTCCATAGATACAGAACAAAGTGACTGAACGACTGGGTCACGTCTATAGATACAGAACAAAGTGACTAAACGACTGGGTCACGTCTATAGATACAGAACAAAGTGACTGAACGACTGGGTCACGTCCATAGATACAGAACAAAGTGACTGAACGACTGGGTCACGTCCATAGATACAGAACAAAGTGACTGAACGACTGGGTCACGTCTATAGATACAGAACAAAGTGACTGAACGACTGGGTCACGTCTATAGATACAGAACAAAGTGACTGAACGACTGGGTCACGTCCATAGATACAGAATAAAGTGACTGAACGACTGGGTCACGTCTATAGATACAGAACAAAGTGACTGAACGACTGGGTCACGTCTATAGATACAGAACAAAGTGACTGAACGACTGGGTCACGTCTATAGATACAGAACAAAGTGACTGAACGACTGGGTCACGTCTATAGATACAGAACAAAGTGACTGAACGACTGGGTCACGTCTATAGATACAGAACAAAGTGACTGAACGACTGGGTCACGTCCATAGATACAGAACAAAGTGACTGAACGACTGGGTCACGTCTATAGATACAGAACAAAGTGACTGAACGACTGGGTCACGTCCATAGATACAAAACAAAGTGACTGAACGACTGGATCACGTCTATAGATACAAAACAAAGTGACTGAACGACTGGGTCACGTCCATAGATACAGAACAAAGTGACTGAACGACTGGGTCACGTCTATAGATACAGAACAAAGTGACTGAACGACTGGGTCACGTCCATAGATACAGAACAAAGTGACTGAACGACTGGGTCACGTCTATAGATACAGAACAAAGTGACTGAACGACTGGGTCACGTCTATAGATACAGAACAAAGTGACTAAACGACTGGATCACGTCTATAGATACAAAACAAAGTGACTGAACGACTGGGTCACGTCCATAGATACAGAACAAAGTGACTGAACGACTGGGTCACGTCTATAGATACAGAACAAAGTGACTGAACGACTGGGTCACGTCCATAGATACAGAACAAAGTGACTGAACGACTGGGTCACGTCCATAGATACAGAACAAAGTGACTGAACGACTGGGTCACGTCCATAGATACAGAACAAAGTGACTGAACGACTGGGTCACGTCCATAGATACAGAACAAAGTGACTGAACGACTGGGTCACGTCCATAGATACAGAACAAAGTGACTGAACGACTGGGTCACGTCCATAGATACAGAACAAAGTGACTGAACGACTGGGTCACGTCTATAGATACAGAACAAAGTGACTGAACGACTGGGTCACGTCTATAGATACAGAACAAAGTGACTGAACGACTGGGTCACGTCTATAGATACAGAACAAAGTGACTGAACGACTGGGTCACGTCCATAGATACAGAACAAAGTGACTGAACGACTGGGTCACGTCCATAGATACAGAACAAAGTGACTGAACGACTGGGTCACGTCCATAGATACAGAACGAAGTGACTGAACGACTGGGTCACGTCCATAGATACAGAACGAAGTGACTGAACGACTGGGTCACGTCCATAGATACAAAACGAAGTGACTGAACGACTGGGTCACGTCCATAGATACAGAACAAAGTGACTGAACGACTGGGTCACGTCCATAGATACAGAACAAAGTGACTGAACGACTGGGTCACGTCCATAGATACAAAACAAAGTGACTGAACGACTGGGTCACGTCTATAGATACAGAACAAAGTGACTGAACGACTGGGTCACGTCTATAGATACAGAACAAAGTGACTGAACGACTGGGTCACGTCCATAGATACAAAACAAAGTGACTGAACGACTGGGTCACGTCTATAGATACAGAACAAAGTGACTGAACGACTGGGTCACGTCCATAGATACAGAACAAAGTGAATGAACGACTGGGTCACGTCCATAGATACAGAACAAAGTGACTGAACGACTGGGTCACGTCTATAGATACAGAACAAAGTGACTAAACGACTGGGTCACGTCTATAGATACAGAACAAAGTGACTGAACGACTGGGTCACGTCTATAGATACAGAACAAAGTGACTGAACGACTGGGTCACGTCTATAGATACAGAACAAAGTGACTGAACGACTGGGTCACGTCCATAGATACAGAACAAAGTGACTGAACGACTGGGTCACGTCTATAGATACAAAACAAAGTGACTGAACGACTGGGTCACGTCCATAGATACAGAACAAAGTGACTGAACGACTGGGTCACGTCCATAGATGCAGAACAAAGTGACTGAACGACTGGGTCACGTCCATAGATACAGAACAAAGTGACTGAACGACTGGGTCACGTCCATAGATACAGAACAAAGTGACTGAACGACTGGGTCACGTCCATAGATACAGAACAAAGTGACTGAACGACTGGGTCACGTCTATAGATACAGAACAAAGTGACTGAACGACTGGGTCACGTCCATAGATACAGAACAAAGTGACTGAACGACTGGGTCACGTCCATAGATACAGAACAAAGTGACTGAACGACTGGGTCACGTCCATAGATACAGAACAAAGTGACTGAACGACTGGGTCACGTCTATAGATACAAAACAAAGTGACTGAACGACTGGGTCACGTCTATAGATACAGAACAAAGTGACTGAACGACTGGGTCACGTCCATAGATACAGAACAAAGTGACTGAACGACTGGGTCACGTCCATAGATACAGAACAAAGTGACTGAACGACTGGGTCACGTCTATAGATACAGAACAAAGTGACTGAACGACTGGGTCACGTCCATAGATACAGAACAAAGTGACTGAACGACTGGGTCACGTCCATAGATACAGAACAAAGTGACTGAACGACTGGGTCACGTCTATAGATACAGAACAAAGTGACTGAACGACTGGGTCACGTCCATAGATACAGAACAAAGTGACTGAACGACTGGGTCACGTCCATAGATACAAAACAAAGTGACTGAACGACTGGGTCACGTCTATAGATACAGAACAAAGTGACTGAACGACTGGGTCACGTCTATAGATACAGAACAAAGTGACTGAACGACTGGGTCACGTCCATAGATACAGAACAAAGTGACTGAACGACTGGGTCACGTCTATAGATACAGAACAAAGTGACTGAACGACTGGGTCACGTCCATAGATACAGAACAAAGTGACTGAACGACTGGGTCACGTCTATAGATACAGAACAAAGTGACTGAACGACTGGGTCACGTCTATAGATACAGAACAAAGTGACTGAACGACTGGGTCACGTCTATAGATACAAAACAAAGTGACTGAACGACTGGGTCACGTCCATAGATACAGAACAAAGTGACTGAACGACTGGGTCACGTCTATAGATACAGAACAAAGTGACTGAACGACTGGGTCACGTCTATAGATACAGAACAAAGTGACTGAACGACTGGGTCACGTCCATAGATACAAAACAAAGTGACTGAACGACTGGGTCACGTCCATAGATACAAAACAAAGTGACTGAACGACTGGGTCACGTCTATAGATACAGAACAAAGTGACTGAACGACTGGGTCACGTCTATAGATACAGAACAAAGTGACTGAACGACTGGGTCACGTCTATAGATACAGAACAAAGTGACTGAACGACTGGGTCACGTCCATAGATACAGAACAAAGTGACTGAACGACTGGGTCACGTCCATAGATACAGAACAAAGTGACTGAACGACTGGGTCACGTCTATAGATACAGAACAAAGTGACTGAACGACTGGGTCACGTCTATAGATACAGAACAAAGTGACTGAACGACTGGGTCACGTCCATAGATACAAAACAAAGTGACTGAACGACTGGGTCACGTCTATAGATACAGAACAAAGTGACTGAACGACTGGGTCACGTCCATAGATACAGAACAAAGTGACTGAACGACTGGGTCACGTCCATAGATACAGAACAAAGTGACTGAACGACTGGGTCACGTCTATAGATACAGAACAAAGTGACTGAACGACTGGGTCACGTCCATAGATACAAAACAAAGTGACTGAACGACTGGGTCACGTCTATAGATACAGAACAAAGTGACTGAACGACTGGGTCACGTCCATAGATACAGAACAAAGTGACTGAACGACTGGGTCACGTCCATAGATACAGAACAAAGTGACTGAACGACTGGGTCACGTCTATAGATACAGAACAAAGTGACTGAACGACTGGGTCACGTCCATAGATACAGAACAAAGTGACTGAACGACTGGGTCACGTCTATAGATACAGAACAAAGTGACTGAACGACTGGGTCACGTCTATAGATACAGAACAAAGTGACTGAACGACTGGGTCACGTCTATAGATACAGAACAAAGTGACTGAATGACTGGGTCACGTCTATAGATACAGAACAAAGTGACTGAACGACTGGGTCACGTCCATAGATACAGAACAAAGTGACTGAACGACTGGGTCACGTCTATAGATACAGAACAAAGTGACTGAACGACTGGGTCACGTCCATAGATACAAAACAAAGTGACTGAACGACTGGGTCACGTCTATAGATACAGAACAAAGTGACTGAACGACTGGGTCACGTCTATAGATACAGAACAAAGTGACTGAACGACTGGGTCACGTCCATAGATACAGAACAAAGTGACTGAACGACTGGGTCACGTCCATAGATACAGAACAAAGTGACTGAACGACTGGGTCACGTCTATAGATACAGAACAAAGTGACTGAACGACTGGGTCACGTCCATAGATACAGAACAAAGTGACTGAACGACTGGGTCACGTCCATAGATACAGAACAAAGTGACTGAACGACTGGGTCACGTCCATAGATACAGAACAAAGTGACTGAACGACTGGGTCACGTCCATAGATACAGAACAAAGTGACTGAACGACTGGGTCACGTCTATAGATACAGAACAAAGTGACTGAACGACTGGGTCACGTCCATAGATACAAAACAAAGTGACTGAACGACTGGGTCACGTCTATAGATACAGAACAAAGTGACTGAACGACTGGGTCACGTCTATAGATACAGAACAAAGTGACTGAACAACTGGGTCACGTCCATAGATACAAAACAAAGTGACTGAACGACTGGGTCACGTCCATAGATACAGAACAAAGTGACTGAACGACTGGGTCACGTCCATAGATACAGAACAAAGTGACTGAACGACTGGGTCACGTCCATAGATACAGAACAAAGTGACTGAACGACTGGGTCACGTCCATAGATACAGAACAAAGTGACTGAACGACTGGGTCACGTCCATAGATACAGAACAAAGTGACTGAACGACTGGGTCACGTCCATAGATACAGAACAAAGTGACTGAACGACTGGGTCACGTCCATAGATACAAAACAAAGTGACTGAACGACTGGGTCACGTCCATAGATACAGAACAAAGTGACTGAACGACTGGGTCACGTCCATAGATACAGAACAAAGTGACTGAACGACTGGGTCACGTCTATAGATACAGAACAAAGTCACTGAACGACTGGGTCACGTCTATAGATACAGAACAAAGTGACTGAACGACTGGGTCACGTCTATAGATACAGAACAAAGTGACTGAACGACTGGGTCACGTCCATAGATACAAAACAAAGTGACTGAACGACTGGGTCACGTCTATAGATACAGAACAAAGTGACTGAACGACTGGGTCACGTCTATAGATACAGAACAAAGTGACTGAACGACTGGGTCACGTCCATAGATACAAAACAAAGTGACTGAACGACTGGGTCACGTCCATAGATACAAAACAAAGTGACTGAACGACTGGGTCACGTCCATAGATACAGAACAAAGTGACTGAACGACTGGGTCACGTCCATAGATACAGAACAAAGTGACTGAACGACTGGGTCACGTCCATAGATACAGAACAAAGTGACTGAACGACTGGGTCACGTCCATAGATACAGAACAAAGTGACTGAACGACTGGGTCACGTCCATAGATACAGAACAAAGTGACTGAACGACTGGGTCACGTCCATAGATACAGAACAAAGTGACTGAACGACTGGGTCACGTCCATAGATACAAAACAAAGTGACTGAACGACTGGGTCACGTCCATAGATACAGAACAAAGTGACTGAACGACTGGGTCACGTCCATAGATACAGAACAAAGTGACTGAACGACTGGGTCACGTCTATAGATACAGAACAAAGTCACTGAACGACTGGGTCACGTCTATAGATACAGAACAAAGTGACTGAACGACTGGGTCACGTCTATAGATACAGAACAAAGTGACTGAACGACTGGGTCACGTCCATAGATACAAAACAAAGTGACTGAACGACTGGGTCACGTCTATAGATACAGAACAAAGTGACTGAACGACTGGGTCACGTCTATAGATACAGAACAAAGTGACTGAACGACTGGGTCACGTCCATAGATACAAAACAAAGTGACTGAACGACTGGGTCACGTCCATAGATACAGAACAAAGTGACTGAACGACTGGGTCACGTCCATAGATACAGAACAAAGTGACTGAACGACTGGGTCACGTCCATAGATACAGAACAAAGTGACTGAACGACTGGGTCACGTCCATAGATACAGAACAAAGTGACTGAACGACTGGGTCACGTCCATAGATACAGAACAAAGTGACTGAACGACTGGGTCACGTCCATAGATACAGAACAAAGTGACTGAACGACTGGGTCACGTCCATAGATACAAAACAAAGTGACTGAACGACTGGGTCACGTCCATAGATACAGAACAAAGTGACTGAACGACTGGGTCACGTCCATAGATACAGAACAAAGTGACTGAACGACTGGGTCACGTCCATAGATACAGAACAAAGTGACTGAACGACTGGCTCACGTCCATAGATACAGAACAAAGTGACTGAACGACTGGGTCACGTCCATAGATACAGAACAAAGTGACTGAACGACTGGGTCACGTCTATAGATACAGAACAAAGTGACTGAACGACTGGGTCACGTCTATAGATACAGAACAAAGTGACTGAACGACTGGGTCACGTCTATAGATACAGAACAAAGTGACTGAACGACTGGGTCACGTCCATAGATACAGAACAAAGTGACTGAACGACTGGGTCACGTCCATAAATACAGAACAAAGTGACTGAACGACTGGGTCACGTCCATAGATACAGAACAAAGTGACTGAACGACTGGGTCACGTCCATAGATACAAAACAAAGTGACTGAACGACTGGGTCACGTCTATAGATACAGAACAAAGTGACTGAACGACTGGGTCACGTCCATAGATACAAAACAAAGTGACTGAACGACTGGGTCACGTCTATAGATACAGAACAAAGTGACTGAACGACTGGGTCACGTCCATAGATACAGAACAAAGTGACTGAACGACTGGGTCACGTCCATAGATACAGAACAAAGTGACTGAACGACTGGGTCACGTCTATAGATACAGAACAAAGTGACTGAACGACTGGGTCACGTCCATAGATACAGAACAAAGTGACTGAACGACTGGGTCACGTCTATAGATACAGAACAAAGTGACTGAACGACTGGGTCACGTCCATAGATACAGAACAAAGTGACTGAACGACTGGGTCACGTCTATAGATACAGAACAAAGTGACTGAACGACTGGGTCACGTCCATAGATACAGAACAAAGTGACTGAACGACTGGGTCACGTCTATAGATACAGAACAAAGTGACTGAACGACTGGGTCACGTCCATAGATACAGAACAAAGTGACTGAACGACTGGGTCACGTCTATAGATACAGAACAAAGTGACTGAACGACTGGGTCACGTCTATAGATACAGAACAAAGTGACTGAACGACTGGGTCACGTCCATAGATACAGAACAAAGTGACTGAACGACTGGGTCACGTCTATAGATACAGAACAAAGTGACTGAACGACTGGGTCACGTCTATAGATACAGAACAAAGTGACTGAACGACTGGGTCACGTCTATAGATACAGAACAAAGTGACTGAACGACTGGGTCACGTCTATAGATACAGAACAAAGTGACTGAACGACTGGGTCACGTCTATAGATACAGAACAAAGTGACTGAACGACTGGGTCACGTCCATAGATACAAAACAAAGTGACTGAACGACTGGGTCACGTCCATAGATACAGAACAAAGTGACTGAACGACTGGGTCACGTCCATAGATACAGAACAAAGTGACTGAACGACTGGGTCACGTCCATAGATACAGAACAAAGTGACTGAACGACTGGGTCACGTCCATAGATACAGAACAAAGTGACTGAACGACTGGGTCACGTCCATAGATACAAAACAAAGTGACTGAACGACTGGGTCACGTCCATAGATACAGAACAAAGTGACTGAACGACTGGGTCACGTCCATAGATACAGAACAAAGTAACTGAACGACTGGTTCACGTCTATAGATACTGAACAAAGTGACTGAACGACTGGGTCACGTCTATAGATACAGAACAAAGTCACTGAACGACTGGGTCACGTCTATAGATACAGAACAAAGTGACTGAACGACTGGGTCACGTCTATAGATACAGAACAAAGTGACTGAACGACTGGGTCACGTCCATAGATACAGAACAAAGTGACTGAACGACTGGGTCACGTCCATAGATACAAAACAAAGTGACTGAACGACTGGGTCACGTCCATAGATACAGAACAAAGTGACTGAACGACTGGGTCACGTCTATAGATACAGAACAAAGTGACTGAACGACTGGGTCACGTCCATAGACACAGAACAAAGTGACTGAACGACTGGGTCACGTCCATAGATACAGAACAAAGTGACTGAACGACTGGGTCACGTCTATAGATACAGAACAAAGTGACTGAACGACTGGGTCACGTCCATAGATACAGAACAAAGTGACTGAACGACTGGGTCACGTCCATAGATACAGAACAAAGTGACTGAACGACTGGGTCACGTCCATAGATACAGAACAAAGTGACTGAACGACTGGGTCACGTCTATAGATACAGAACAAAGTGACTGAACGACTGGGTCACGTCTATAGATACAGAACAAAGTGACTGAACGACTGGGTCACGTCCATAGATACAGAACAAAGTGACTGAACGACTGAGTCACGTCTATAGATACAGAACAAAGTGACTGAACGACTGGGTCACGTCCATAGATACAGAACAAAGTGACTGAACGACTGGGTCACGTCCATAGATACAGAACAAAGTGACTGAACGACTGGGTCACGTCCATAGATACAGAACAAAGTGACTGAACGACTGGGTCACGTCCATAGATACAAAACAAAGTGACTGAACGACTGGGTCACGTCCATAGATACAGAACAAAGTGACTGAACGACTGGGTCACGTCTATAGATACAGAACAAAGTGACTGAACGACTGGGTCACGTCCATAGATACAGAACAAAGTGACTGAACGACTGGGTCACGTCTATAGATACAGAACAAAGTGACTGAACGACTGGGTCACGTCCATAGATACAGAACAAAGTGACTGAACGACTGGGTCACGTCTATAGATACAGAACAAAGTGACTGAACGACTGGGTCACGTCTATAGATACAGAACAAAGTGACTGAACGACTGGGTCACGTCCATAGATACAGAACAAAGTGACTGAACGACTGGGTCACGTCTATAGATACAGAACAAAGTGACTGAACGACTGGGTCACGTCTATAGATACAGAACAAAGTGACTGAACGACTGGGTCACGTCTATAGATACAGAACAAAGTGACTGAACGACTGGGTCACGTCTATAGATACAGAACAAAGTGACTGAACGACTGGGTCACGTCCATAGATACAGAACAAAGTGACTGAACGACTGGGTCACGTCTATAGATACAGAACAAAGTGACTGAACGACTGGGTCACGTCCATAGATACAGAACAAAGTGACTGAACGACTGGGTCACGTCTATAGATACAGAACAAAGTGACTGAACGACTGGGTCACGTCCATAGATACAGAACAAAGTGACTGAACGACTGGGTCACGTCTATAGATACAGAACAAAGTGACTGAACGACTGGGTCACGTCCATAGATACAGAACAAAGTGACTGAACGACTGGGTCACGTCTATAGATACAGAACAAAGTGACTGAACGACTGGGTCACGTCCATAGATACAGAACAAAGTGACAGAACGACTGGGTCACGTCTATAGATACAAAACAAAGTGACTGAACGACTGGGTCACGTCCATAGATACAGAACAAAGTGACTGAACGACTGGGTCACGTCTATAGATACAGAACAAAGTGACTGAACGACTGGGTCACGTCCATAGATACAGAACAAAGTGACTGAACGACTGGGTCACGTCCATAGATACAGAACAAAGTGACTGAACGACTGGGTCACGTCCATAGATACAGAACAAAGTGACTGAACGACTGGGTCACGTCCATAGATACAGAACAAAGTGACTGAACGACTGGGTCACGTCCATAGATACAGAACAAAGTGACTGAACGACTGGGTCACGTCTATAGATACAGAACAAAGTGACTGAACGACTGGGTCACGTCTATAGATACAGAACAAAGTGACTGAACGACTGGGTCACGTCCATAGATACAGAACAAAGTGACTGAACGACTGGGTCACGTCTATAGATACAAAACAAAGTGACTGAACGACTGGGTCACGTCCATAGATACAGAACAAAGTGACTGAACGACTGGGTCACGTCCATAGATACAGAACAAAGTGACTGAACGACTGGGTCACGTCCATAGATACAGAACAAAGTGACTGAACGACTGGGTCACGTCCATAGATACAGAACAAAGTGACTGAACGACTGGGTCACGTCCATAGATACAGAACAAAGTGACTGAACGACTGGGTCACGTCCATAGATACAAAACAAAGTGACTGAACGACTGGGTCACGTCTATAGATACAGAACAAAGTGACTGAACGACTGGGTCACGTCTATAGATACAGAACAAAGTGACTGAACGACTGGGTCACGTCCATAGATACAGAACAAAGTGACTGAACGACTGGGTCACGTCCATAGATACAGAACAAAGTGACTGAACGACTGGGTCACGTCCATAGATACAGAACAAAGTGACTGAACGACTGGGTCACGTCCATAGATACAAAACAAAGTGACTGAACGACTGGGTCACGTCTATAGATACAGAACAAAGTGACTGAACGACTGGGTCACGTCCATAGATACAAAACAAAGTGACTGAACGACTGGGTCACGTCTATAGATACAGAACAAAGTGACTGAACGACTGGGTCACGTCCATAGATACAGAACAAAGTGACTGAACGACTGGGTCACGTCCATAGATACAGAACAAAGTGACTGAACGACTGGGTCACGTCTATAGATACAGAACAAAGTGACTGAACGACTGGGTCACGTCCATAGATACAGAACAAAGTGACTGAACGACTGGGTCACGTCTATAGATACAGAACAAAGTGACTGAACGACTGGGTCACGTCCATAGATACAGAACAAAGTGACTGAACGACTGGGTCACGTCTATAGATACAGAACAAAGTGACTGAACGACTGGGTCACGTCCATAGATACAGAACAAAGTGACTGAACGACTGGGTCACGTCTATAGATACAGAACAAAGTGACTGAACGACTGGGTCACGTCCATAGATACAGAACAAAGTGACTGAACGACTGGGTCACGTCTATAGATACAGAACAAAGTGACTGAACGACTGGGTCACGTCTATAGATACAGAACAAAGTGACTGAACGACTGGGTCACGTCCATAGATACAGAACAAAGTGACTGAACGACTGGGTCACGTCTATAGATACAGAACAAAGTGACTGAACGACTGGGTCACGTCCATAGATACAGAACAAAGTGACTGAACGACTGGGTCACGTCTATAGATACAGAACAAAGTGACTGAACGACTGGGTCACGTCCATAGATACAGAACAAAGTGACTGAACGACTGGGTCACGTCCATAGATACAGAACAAAGTGACTGAACGACTGGGTCACGTCCATAGATACAGAACAAAGTGACTGAACGACTGGGTCACGTCTATAGATACAGAACAAAGTGACTGAACGACTGGGTCACGTCCATAGATACAGAACAAAGTGACTGAACGACTGGGTCACGTCCATAGATACAGAACAAAGTGACTGAACGACTGGGTCACGTCCATAGATACAGAACAAAGTGACTGAACGACTGGGTCACGTCTATAGATACAGAACAAAGTGACTGAACGACTGGGTCACGTCTATAGATACAGAACAAAGTGACTGAACGACTGGGTCACGTCCATAGATACAGAACAAAGTGACTGAACGACTGGGTCACGTCCATAGACACAGAACAAAGTGACTGAACGACTGGGTCACGTCTATAGATACAGAACAAAGTGACTGAACGACTGGGTCACGTCTATAGATACAGAACAAAGTGACTGAACGACTGGGTCACGTCTATAGATACAGAACAAAGTGACTGAACGACTGGGTCACGTCCATAGATACAGAACAAAGTGACTGAACGACTGGGTCACGTCCATAGATACAGAACAAAGTGACTGAACGACTGGGTCACGTCTATAGATACAGAACAAAGTGACTGAACGACTGGGTCACGTCTATAGATACAAAACAAAGTGACTGAACGACTGGGTCACGTCCATAGATACAGAACAAAGTGACTGAACGACTGGGTCACGTCTATAGATACAGAACAAAGTGACTGAACGACTGGGTCACGTCTATAGATACAGAACAAAGTGACTGAACGACTGGGTCACGTCCATAGATACAGAACAAAGTGACTGAACGACTGGGTCACGTCTATAGATACAGAACAAAGTGACTGAACGACTGGGTCACGTCCATAGATACAGAACAAAGTGAATGAACGACTGGGTCACGTCTATAGATACAGAACAAAGTGACTGAACGACTGGGTCACGTCTATAGATACAGAACAAAGTGACTGAACGACTGGGTCACGTCTATAGATACAGAACAAAGTGACTGAACGACTGGGTCACGTCTATAGATACAGAACAAAGTGACTGAACGACTGGGTCACGTCTATAGATACAGAACAAAGTGACTGAACGACTGGGTCACGTCTATAGATACAGAACAAAGTGACTGAACGACTGGGTCACGTCTATAGATACAGAACAAAGTGACTGAACGACTGGGTCACGTCTATAGATACAGAACAAAGTGACTGAACGACTGGGTCACGTCTATAGATACAAAACAAAGTGACTGAACGACTGGGTCACGTCTATAGATACAGAACAAAGTGACTGAACGACTGGGTCACGTCTATAGATACAAAACAAAGTGACTGAACGACTGGGTCACGTCTATAGATACAGAACAAAGTGACTGAACGACTGGGTCACGTCCATAGATACAGAACAAAGTGACTGAACGACTGGGTCACGTCTATAGATACAGAACAAAGTGACTGAACGACTGGGTCACGTCCATAGATACAAAACAAAGTGACTGAACGACTGGGTCACGTCTATAGATACAGAACAAAGTGACTGAACGACTGGGTCACGTCCATAGATACAGAACAAAGTGACTGAACGACTGGGTCACGTCTATAGATACAAAACAAAGTGACTGAACGACTGGGTCACGTCTATAGATACAGAACAAAGTGACTGAACGACTGGGTCACGTCCATAGATACAGAACAAAGTGACTGAACGACTGGGTCACGTCCATAGATACAGAACAAAGTGACTGAACGACTGGGTCACGTCCATAGATACAGAACAAAGTGACTGAACGACTGGGTCACGTCCATAGATACAGAACAAAGTGACTGAACGACTGGGTCACGTCCATAGATACAGAACAAAGTGACTGAACGACTGGGTCACGTCTATAGATACAGATCAAAGTGACTGAACGACTGGGTCACGTCTATAGATACAGAACAAAGTGACTGAACGACTGGGTCACGTCTATAGATACAAAACAAAGTGACTGAACGACTGGGTCACGTCTATAGATACAGAACAAAGTGACTGAACGACTGGGTCACGTCCATAGATACAGAACAAAGTGACTGAACGACTGGGTCACGTCTATAGATACAGAACAAAGTGACTGAACGACTGGGTCACGTCTATAGATACAGAACAAAGTGACTGAACGACTGGGTCACGTCCATAGATACAGAACAAAGTGACTGAACGACTGGGTCACGTCTATAGATACAGAACAAAGTGACTGAACGACTGGGTCACGTCTATAGATACAGAACAAAGTGACTGAACGACTGGGTCACGTCCATAGATACAGAACAAAGCGACTGAACGACTGGGTCACGTCCATAGATACAGAACAAAGTGACTGAACGACTGGGTCACGTCCATAGATACAGAACAAAGTGACTGAACGACTGGGTCACGTCTATAGATACAGAACAAAGTGACTGAACGACTGGGTCACGTCCATAGATACAGAACAAAGTGACTGAACGACTGGGTCACGTCCATAGATACAGAACAAAGTGACTGAACGACTGGGTCACGTCTATAGATACAGAACAAAGTGACTGAACGACTGGGTCACGTCCATAGATACAAAACAAAGTGACTGAACGACTGGGTCACGTCTATAGATACAGAACAAAGTGACTGAACGACTGGGTCACGTCCATAGATACAGAACAAAGTGACTGAACGACTGGGTCACGTCTATAGATACAGAACAAAGTGACTGAACGACTGGGTCACGTCTATAGATACAGAACAAAGTGACTGAACGACTGGGTCACGTCTATAGATACAGAACAAAGTGACTGAACGACTGGGTCACGTCCATAGATACAGAACAAAGTGACTGAACGACTGGGTCACGTCCATAGATACAGAACAAAGTGACTGAACGACTGGGTCACGTCCATAGATACAAAACAAAGTGACTGAACGACTGGGTCACGTCCATAGATACAGAACAAAGTGACTGAACGACTGGGTCACGTCCATAGATACAGAACAAAGTGACTGAACGACTGGGTCACGTCCATAGACACAGAACAAAGTGACTGAACGACTGGGTCACGTCCATAGATACAGAACAACGTGACTGAACGACTGGGTCACATCTATAGATACAGAACAAAGTAACTGAACGACTGGGTCACGTCTATAGATACAGAACAAAGTGACTGAACGACTGGGTCACGTCTATAGATACAGAACAAAGTGACTGAACGACTGGGTCACGTCTATAGATACAGAACAAAGTGACTGAACGACTGGGTCACGTCCATAGATACAGAACAAAGTGACTGAACGACTGGGTCACGTCTCTGGCAACCGAACCGATAGAACAAACGACCAGCCAGCTTGGGTAGCAACCCTAGATTTGTGTAGGGACTATAACTTGTGGAAGGATGAAATAGTATATATAACAGTTGTATAAAAGTGATAATGCCCTGGAAGACGTTTCTTGGAGGATATATTGCCACCGTTTGCCAGCCCTCGTCGAACATCCTTGCCAATATATCCTCCAAGCACCGACTTCTTGGGAATTATCAGTTAAATAAGTAACTGTTAGCTAGTCTCGGAAATCCCAGAGCTAGGGTAACACTATTCACATTGTGGGAGGCAACCCATCTGCCTAAGGAGGCTGGCTACCTGTTAGCAGATTTACACAATTGAAAAGATTTGCAGACAACAACTCCGCTGGGATTGTTCTGTGTAATCTTCAACTCTAATCCTAGAATTAGGAGAGCTTTTATTTCAATGTCAATCTGTTTGCATGTCTAATGTGTGTCAAATATTATTTATTTCATCATAATAAATGATATATCTTTAGTCAAAGTGTTCTTTACTCTGTTATCATCAATATGGACCTTAACCTTAACAGTGAATTGATATGGCTACATTATGAACAGCATTACAGTATGTGATAAGCAGTGTGTCTGTCAACCTGCAAGGTTAATGGGGTTTCAATCTCTCTCTCTCTCTCTCTCTCTCTCTCTCTCTCTCTCTCGCTCTCTCTCTCTCTCACTCTCTCTCGCTCTCTCTCTCTCTCTTCATGGATTGATTCCGAGGAAAACAGGACACACTTGGCCGGAATACTGATGAGCCACAGTGCCGATGCCTAGCGCTGCGGAATCCTGGGGCCGTGTCAAATATGCATTTATGCAAGTCATCACACACTCGCACAGACACAAGCACACTAACTATACTGTCGCACACAAGCGCACTTTCTTACACCCACACACACACGATAGAACAGACACACACCGAGTCATAAAGACACACAGAGCCATGCACACCCACACACACACGATAGAACAGCCACACACGAGTCATAAAGACACACAGAGCCACGCACACCCACACACTAAAGCACAGGTGCACACCCCAAGTCATACACACACACACATACACACACACACACACACACACACACACACACACACACACGATAGAACAGACACACACCGAGTCATAAAGACACACAGAGCCACGCACACCCACACACACACGATAGAACAGACACAAGCCGAGTCATAAAGACACACAGAGCCATGCACACCCACACACTAAAGCACAGGTGCACACCCCAAGTCATACACACACACACACACACACACACACACACACACACACACACACACACACACACACACACCATAATATAGACACAGCAGGTTCCTTCACCTCTTCTTACTGCCCCCCTCCCTCAACCCCCTATACACCCTACCGCTTATTAGATTGCTGTCATGACACTACTGCTCTCTCTGTACCCCACCTCTTTCTCACTCTCTCTCTTTCTCCCTCTGTCTCTCTCTTTCCCTCCCTCTCTCCCCCTCCCTCTCTCTCCATCTCTCTCTCTGTCCCTCTCTCTCTCTCTTTCCCTCTCTCTCTCTCTCTTTCCCTTTGACGGGATGTCAATGGTGTTGGCTATGCTTATGATGGCCTCTTTAACTCGAGGGGCCTAGAGAAATACTGTACCGCAAGGGAGAGAGAGCGAGAGAGAGATGGAAGCGACGGAGCATTGGGGGATGCTTTGAGCCACCTTTGAGCCACCAGTATATTGAAATTGCAGCGCTAATGTTTTACAAGGAAATTCAGAGTGCTTTTCATTTTTTGTATTGCTTTTTACATCAAGTTTTTATTATTTCAATTCATAGCATTCATCCAATAAATGTATAAACATATTTTCAAAGCCCCGCCCACCCCCACCCCACCGGCAGCCTGATAGCATGTCAAATCAATCATGTAAAAACAAATACACACATATTACATAGTAAATCTACTGAACAATACATCATAAAGCCTCAGAAATAGTGGCAAATTAGGGATACACATTCATGGATGTAAAGGCCCGCTGGTTAAGCGTTCAGAAATATCTGCTGCTACTTTTGTCAATGTCTATTGTGGACACCCTGGCCCTGTGGATCCTGGCCGTGGAGAGCTCCATAAGGACAATTTCCTTAAATGTGAGGTTAGGGGAATGTTTGGCCCAGCGTCGTCCAGGTTAGGGAGGGTTTGGCCCAGCGTTGTCCAGGTTAGGGAGGCTTTGGCCCAGCGTTGTCCAGGTTAGGGAGGGTTTGGCCCAGCATTGTCCAGGTTAGGAGAATGTTTGGCCCAGCGTCGTCCAGGTTAGGGAGGGTTTAGCCCATCGTTGTCCAGGTTAGGGGAATGTTTGGCCCAGCGTCGTCCAGGTTAGGGAGGGTTTAGCCCATCGTTGTCCAGGTTAGGGGAATGTTTGGCCCAGCGTCGTCCAGGTTAGGGAGGATTTAGCCCAACGTTGTCCAGGTTAGGGGACTGTTTGGCCCAACGTCGTCCAGGTTAGGGAGGGTTTGGCCCAGTGTTGTCCAGGTTAGGGAGGGTTTGGCCCAGCGTCGAACAGGTTAGGGGAGGGTTTGACCCAGCGTCGTCCAGGTTAGGGGAGGGTTTGGCCCAGTGTCATCCAGTTTAGGGGAATGTTTGGCCCAGCGTCATCCAGGTTAGGGGAGGGTTTGACCCAGCGTCGTCCAGGTTAGGGGAGGGTTTGGCCCAGTGTCATCCAGTTTAGGGGAATGTTTGGCCCAGCGTCATCCAGGTTAGGGAGGGTTTGGCACAGCGTTTTACAGGTTAGGGAGGGTTTGGCCCAGCGTTTTACAGGTTAGGGAGGGTTTGGCCCAGCGTCATCCAGTAAATGGTAAATGGTAAATGGATTAGAATGGGTAATGCCTATAGATATACATCCTGGTTGTATGGTAATTGGTAAATGGATCAGAATGGGTAGTACCTGTAGGTATACATCCTGGTTGTATGGTGAATGGATTACAATGGGTAGTGCCTATAGATATACATCCTGGTTGTATGGTAAATGGATCAGAATGGGTAGTACCCGTAGATATACATCCTAATGGTTTGTTGAGATTGTTCTTTTAACGTTTCCTAACTTTCTTTATAATGTTTGCGTTTGGTTTCTTCTCTTTTGTGAACCCCCTACCCACCAATCAACCTTGATTCTTAACTTGAGCGGTCTCGTTTGCAGTACAGGTGAAGTACGGACAATAAATGTACAGAAAATTCTCTGTTTAACATAAAGATGTTCCACCTACAGTACACGAGTGAGGGTCTTTGGTACTGTAGTGTCTTTGTGTTAGCTACTGTACTGGATTCATTCTGGTCTTTGGTACTGTAGTATCTTTGTGTTAGCTACTGTACTGGGTTCATTCTGATCTTTGGTAATGTGGTATATTTGTGTTAGCTACTGTACTGGGTTCATTCTGGTCTTTGGTACTGTGGTATGTTTGTGTTAGCTACTGTACTGGGTTCATTCTGATCTTTGGTACTGTGGTATCTTTGTGTTAGCTACTGTACTGGGTTCATTCTGGTCTTTGGTACTGTGGTATCTTTGTGTTAGCTACTGTACTGGGTTCATTCTGGTCTTTGGTACTGTGGTATCTTTGTGTTAGCTACTGTACTGGGTTCATTCTGGTCTTTGGTACTGTGGTATCTTTGTGTTAGCTACTGTACTGGGTTCATTCTGATCTTTGGTACTGTGGTATCTTTGTGTTAGCTACTGTACTGGGTTCATTCTGATCTTTGGTACTGTGGTATCTTTGTGTTAGCTACTGTACTGGGTTCATTCTGGTCTTTGGTACTGTAGTATCTTTGTGTCAGCTACTGTACTGGGTTCATTCTGATTTTTGGTACTGTAGTATATTTGTGTTAGCTACTGTACTGGGTTCATTGTGATCTTTGGTACTGTAGTATCTTTGTGTTAGCTACTGTACTGGGTTCATTCTGGTCTTTGGTACTGTAGTATATTTCTGTTAGCTACTGTACTGGGTTAAATCTGATCTTTGGTACTCTAGTATATTTCTGCTAGCTACTGTACTGGGTTCATTCTGGTCTTTGGTACTGTGGTATCTTTGTGTTAGCTACTGTACTGGGTTCATTCTGGTCTTTGGTACTGTAGTATCTTTGTGTTAGCTACTGTACTGGGTTCATTCTGATCTTTGGTACTGTAGTATCTTTGTGTTAGCTACTGTACTGGGTTCATTCTGGTATTTGGTACTGTAGTGTCTTTGTGTTAGCTACTGTACTGGGTTCATTCTGATCTTTGGTACTGTAGTGTCTTTGTGTTAGCTACTCTACTGGGTTCATTCTGGTCTTTGGTACTGTAGTCTCTTTGTGTTAGCTACTGTACTGGGTTCATTCTGGTCTTTGGTACTGTAGTATCTTTGTGTTAGCTACTGTACTGGGTTCATTCTGGTCTTTGGTACTGTAGTATCTGTGTTAGCTACTGTACTGGGTTCATTCTGGTCTTTGGTACTGTAGTATCTTTGTGTTAGCTACTGTACTGGGTTCATTCTGATCTTTGGTACTGTGGTATCTTTGTGTTAGCTACTGTACTGGGTTCATTCTGGTCTTTGGTACTGTGGTATCTTTGTGTTAGCTACTGTACTGGGTTCATTCTGGTCTTTGGTACTGTGGTATCTTTGTGTTAGCCACTGTACTGGGTTCATTCTGGTCTTTGGTACTGTAGTATCTTTGTGTTAGCTACTGTACTGGGTTCATTCTGATCTTTGGTACTGTAGTATCTTTGTGTTAGCTACTGTACTGGGTTCATTCTGGTCTTTGGTACTGTAGTATCTTTGTGTTAGCTACTGTACTGGGTTCATTCTGGTCTTTGGTACTGTAGTATCTTTGTGTTAGCTACTGTACTGGGTTCATTCTGATCTTTGGTACTGTAGTATCTTTGTGTTAGCTACTGTACTGGGTTCATTCTGGTCTTTGGTACTGTAGTGTCTTTGTGTTAGCTACTGTACTGGGTTCATTCTGATCTTTGGTACTGTAGTGTCTTTGTGTTAGCTACTCTACTGGGTTCATTCTGGTCTTTGGTACTGTAGTCTCTTTGTGTTAGCTACTGTACTGGGTTCATTCTGGTCTTTGGTACTGTAGTATCTTTGTGTTAGCTACTGTACTGGGTTCATTCTGGTCTTTGGTGCTGTAGTATCTTTGTGTTAGCTACTGTACTGGGTTCATTCTGGTCTTTGGTACTGTAGTGTCTTTGTGTTAGCTACTGTACTGGGTTCATTCTGGTCTTTGGTACTGTAGTATCTTTGTGTTAGCTACTGTACTGGGTTCATTCTGGTCTTTGGTACTGTAGTGTCTTTGTGTTAGCTACTGTACTGGGTTCATTCTGATCTTTGGTACTGTGGTATCTTTGTCTTAGCTACTTTACTGGGTTCATTCTGGTCTTTGGTACTGTGGTATCTTTGTGTTAGCTACTGTACTGGGTTCATTCTGATCTTTGGTACTGTGGTATCTTTGTGTTAGCTACTGTACTGGGTTCATTCTGGTCTTTGGTACTGTAGTATCTTTGTGTTAGCTACTGTACTGGGTTCATTCTGATCTTTGGTACTGTAGTATCTTTGTGTTAGCTACTGTACTGGGTTCATTCTGGTATTTGGTACTGTAGTGTCTTTGTGTTAGCTACTGTACTGGGTTCATTCTGATCTTTGGTACTGTAGTGTCTTTGTGTTAGCTACTCTACTGGGTTCATTCTGGTCTTTGGTACTGTAGTCTCTTTGTGTTAGCTACTGTACTGGGTTCATTCTGGTCTTTGGTACTGTAGTATCTTTGTGTTAGCTACTGTACTGGGTTCATTCTGGTCTTTGGTACTGTAGTATCTGTGTTAGCTACTGTACTGGGTTCATTCTGGTCTTTGGTACTGTAGTATCTTTGTGTCAGCTACTGTACTGGGTTCATTCTGATTTTTGGTACTGTAGTATATTTGTGTTAGCTACTGTACTGGGTTCATTCTGGTATTTGGTACTGTAGTGTCTTTGTGTTAGCTACTGTACTGGGTTCATTCTGATCTTTGGTACTGTAGTATATTTCTGTTAGCTACTGTACTGGGTTAAATCTGATCTTTGGTACTCTAGTATATTTCTGCTAGCTACTGTACTGGGTTCATTCTGGTCTTTGGTACTGTGGTATCTTTGTGTTAGCTACTGTACTGGGTTCATTCTGGTCTTTGGTACTGTAGTATCTGTGTTAGCTACTGTACTGGGTTCATTCTGGTCTTTGGTACTGTAGTATCTTTGTGTTAGCTACTGTACTGGGTTCATTCTGATCTTTGGTACTGTGGTATCTTTGTCTTAGCTACTTTACTGGGTTCATTCTGGTCTTTGGTACTGTGGTATCTTTGTGTTAGCTACTGTACTGGGTTCATTCTGATCTTTGGTACTGTGGTATCTTTGTGTTAGCTACTGTACTGGGTTCATTCTGGTCTTTGGTACTGTAGTATCTTTGTGTTAGCTACTGTACTGGGTTCATTCTGATCTTTGGTACTGTAGTATCTTCGTGTTAGCTACTGTACTGGGTTCATTCTGGTATTTGGTAGTGTAGTGTCTTTGTGTTAGCTACTGTACTGGGTTCATTCTGATCTTTGGTACTGTAGTGTCTTTGTGTTAGCTACTCTACTGGGTTCATTCTGGTCTTTGGTACTGTAGTGTCTTTGTGTTAGCTACTGTACTGGGTTCATTCTGATCTTTGGTACTGTAGTGTCTTTGTGTTAGCTACTCTACTGGGTTCATTCTGGTCTTTGGTACTGTAGTCTCTTTGTGTTAGCTACTGTACTGGGTTCATTCTGGTCTTTGGTACTGTAGTATCTTTGTGTTAGCTACTGTACTGGGTTAATTCTGGTCTTTGGTGCTGTAGTATCTTTGTGTTAGCTACTGTACTGGGTTCATTCTGGTCTTTGGTACTGTAGTATCTTTGTGTTGGCTACTGTACTGGGTTCATTCTGATCTTTGGAACTGTAGTATCTTTGTGTTAGCTACTGTACTGGGTTCATTCTGGTCTTTGGTACTGTAGTGTCTTTGTGTTAGCTACTGTACGGAGTTCATTCTGATCTTTGGTACTGTAGTGTCTTTGTGTTAGCTACTGTACTGGGTTCATTCTGGTCTTTGGTACTGTAGTATCTGTGTTAGCTACTGTACTGGGTTCATTCTGGTCTTTGGTACTGTAGTATCTTTGTGTTAGCTACTGTACTGGGTTCATTCTGATCTTTGGTACTGTGGTATCTTTGTCTTAGCTACTTTACTGGGTTCATTCTGGTCTTTGGTACTGTGGTATCTTTGTGTCAGCTACTGTACTGGGTTCATTCTGATCTTTGGTACTGTAGTATCTTTGTGTTAGCTACTGTACTGGGTTCATTCTGGTCTTTGGTACTGTAGTATCTTTGTGTTAGCTACTGTACTGGGTTCATTCTGATCTTTGGTACTGTAGTATCTTTGTGTTAGCTACTGTACTGGGTTCATTCTGGTCTTTGGTACTGTAGTATATTTCTGTTAGCTACTGTACTGGGTTCATTCTGATCTTTGGTACTGTAGTATCTTTGTGTTAGCTACTGTACTGGGTTCATTCTGGTCTTTGGTACTGTAGTATCTGTGTTAGCTACTGTACTGGGTTCATTCTGGTCTTTGGTACTGTAGTATCTTTGTGTTAGCTACTGTACTGGGTTCATTCTGATCTTTGGTACTGTGGTATCTTTGTGTTAGCTACTGTACTGGGTTCATTCTGGTCTTTGGTACTGTAGTATCTTTGTGTTAGCTACTGTACTGGGTTCATTCTGATCTTTGGTACTGTAGTATCTTTGTGTTAGCTACTGTACTGGGTTCATTCTGGTCTTTGGTACTGTAGTGTCTTTGTGTTAGCTACTGTACTGGGTTCATTCTGGTCTTTGGTACTCTAGTGTCTTTGTGTTAGCTACTCTACTGGGTTCATTCTGGTCTTTGGTACTGTAGTATCTTTGTGTTAGCTACTGTACTGGGTTCATTCTGGTCTTTGGTACTGTAGTATCTTTGTGTTAGTTTTCCTGATTTGCTTTCTCTCTCTTTATTCATTCCCCTTTGGCCTAAGTCTCCTGATTCATTCTTCTGGGATGTGTGTGTGTGTGTGTGTGTGTGTGTGTGTGTGTGTGTGTGTGTGTGTGTGTGTGTGTGTGTGTGTGTGTGTGTGTGTGTGTGTGTGTGCGCTTGTATTTGAGGGAAAGAGATTGTAGAGTGGGAGTTGGATATGATCACATTTATATTCCATGCAGGTTTGTGTGTGTGTTTTTTTTTCTCTCCTATATTGATTTTTATTTTTCATTTTTTACAACACTCCACTGAGACAGAGAGAATGAGAAAGGGAGAGGCAGAGAGAGAGAGAAAGAAAGAAAGAAAATGAGTGAGAGAGATAGATAGAGAGAGAGAGATGCATTACGGAGTGTGTGTATGTGCTTTTGTGTGTGTGTGTGTGTGTGTGTGTGTGTGTGTGTGTGTGTGTGTGTGTGTGTGTGTGTGTGTGTGTGTGTGTGTGTGTGAATATGAGTGAGAAGCACTCTTGTGTGGCGTACACACCGGGGCTTTGACATCACATCTGAATAATAACAAGCTGGGGAGGCCATTTAAATCATAAAAGCCTTACTGTGGTATTGTTTGCCTCCAGGTGTCAGCGCGGCCGACCCTGTTCAAGTTAGACGCAGCAACATTAAGTGCATTAAAGGAATATTAAATATTAACATTATCTGTGTGGATACAGGGTATTTTTTCTCTCTCTCCCACTACTCTCCCTCTGTCTCTCTGTCTGTCTCTGTCTCTCTCTCTTCACTGTTCTGTCTCTCTCCACTACTCTGTCTCTCTCTCTCCCACTACTCTCCCTCTGTCTCTCTGTCTGTCTCTGTCTCTCTCTCTTCACTGTTCTGTCTCTCTCTCTCTCTCTCCCACTACTCTCCCTCTGTCTCTCTGTCTGTCTCTGTCTCTCTCTCTTCACTGTTCTGTCTCTCTCTCTCTCTCCAATGCTCTGTCTCTGTCCTACTCCTCTCATATATTTATCTTTTCTATTTCTCTCTCTCTTTGATGTCTTTATTTCTCTCTCGCTCTCTCCCGGTCTGTCTGTCTGTCTGTCTGTCTGTCTTGTCTGTCTTGTCTGTCTCTCTCTCTCTCCCCCATCTCTCTCCCCCATATCTCTCTCATGGAAGAAGGGGATAAAACAAGGGCCATTTAAAACGTGTGAAGCGCGTGGGCATGTTCTTATTTACTAGCGTGGCTCTCCAGCCGGCCACTCTGTCTCAAAATTCAATCTCATCCTGTTGAGGGAAGCGTGGCAGTGTACTGTATCCTAGCAGGCACCGCTGAATACATTCAAGCTGGAAAACACAGGGATCCCACATGTCCACGGTAGTTATTTTATTTTTGACTGAGTGAAATCTCGAGTTTTGTCGCCGCCGGCCATAGCGGTGTCGTGTTCAGTTCAGTTTCCTGAATATAAACGCTGACGCACCGCTGACGCACCACGGACAGCTTAGTAACGCATTAACAAAGGAATCACCTTGACTCAAACACTCATGTGTCATCATATAACAGGAGACCGGTGAGCGCATCCATTGTGGTGGGCATTGCAAGGTTTTGTGGGCGAAGAAGAGAGGAAGAGCGGGAGGGAGGAAGAAGATGAGACAAACTGTTCTCTGTACACTTTCCTCAGGTAATAGAGGAGCTAGTGTTGGAATCAAAAGAGAGGACAGGTCACTCTGTACTCCACAGATACAGTCTCCCTGGCAACAAGTAAAATGTTTCTGATTTGCGTGGGTCCTCCAGTGGCATGCTTGGAGAGAGAGAGTGGGAGAGAGATGGAGAAAGAGAGAGACAGAGAGGGAGAGACAAAGAGAGAGAAAAAGAGATCATAAAATAGAGAGACACGAGAGGAAAATAAAAACAGTCTGAAAACAAGAGAGAAAGAGAGGTACACCTACAGCTCTTCTCTTGGCAGTAGTACTGTAGACTACTTTATCACTGACCTCAACCCAGAGTCTCTCAGAGTGTTTACAGTCAGCCCACTGACACCCCTATCAGATCACAGCAAAATCACTGTCTACTTGGACAGAGCAATACTCTCTCTCTCTCTCACACTGCTCTCTCCGTCTCTTTCTCTCTCTCACACACTGCTCTCTCTGTTTCTCTCTCACACTGCTCTTTCTGTCTCTCTCTCTCTCACACACACACTGCTCTCTCTGTCTCTCTCTCACACTGCTCTCTCTGTCTCTCTCTCTCACACTGCTCTCTCTGTCTCTCTCTCACACTGCTCTCTCCGTCTCTCTCTCTCTCTCACACACTGCTCTCTCTGTTTCTCTCTCACACTGCTCTCTCTGTCTCTCTCTCTCTCTCTCTCTCACACACACACTGCCCTCTCTGTCTCTCTCTCACACTGCTCTCTCTGTCTCTCTCTCTCACACTGCTCTCTCTGTCTCTCTCTTACACTGCTCTCTATGTCTCTCTCTCTGTCTCTCTCACACTGCTCTCTCTGTCTCTCTCTCTGTCTCTCTCACACTGCTCTCTCTGTCTCTCTCTCTCACACTGCTCTCTCTGTCTCTCTCTCTGTCTCTCTCACACTACTGCTCTCTCTGTCTCTCTCTCACACTGCTCTCTCTGTCTCTCTCTCTGTCTCTCTCACACTGCTCTCTCTGTCTCTCTCTCTCACACTGCTCTCTCTGTCTCTCTCTCTGTCTCTCTCACACTACTGCTCTCTCTGTCTCTCTCTCACACTGCTCTCTCTGTCTCTCTCTCGGTCTCTCTCACACTGCTCTCTCTGTCTCTCTCTCTGTCTCTCTCACACTACTGCTCTCTCTGTCTCTCTCTCACACTGCTCTCTCTGTCTCTCTCTCTGTCTCTCTCACACTGCTCTCTGTCTCTCTCTCACACTGCTCTCTCTGTCTCTATTTCTCTCTCTCTCTCTCGCTCTCTCTCTCTCTCTCTCTCACACACACACACACACTGCTCTCTCTGTCTCTCTCTCTGTCTCTCTCACACTGCTCTCTCTGTCTCTCTCTCTCACACTGCTCTCTCTGTCTCTCTCTCTGTCTCTCTCACACTACTGCTCTCTCTGTCTCTCTCTCACACTGCTCTCTCTGTCTCTCTCTCTGTCTCTCTCACACTGCTCTCTCTGTCTCTCTCTCTCACACTGCTCTCTCTGTCTCTCTCTCTGTCTCTCTCACACTACTGCTCTCTCTGTCTCTCTCTCACACTGCTCTCTCTGTCTCTCTCTCTGTCTCTCTCACACTGCTCTCTGTCTCTCTCTCACACTGCTCTCTCTGTCTCTCTTTCTCTCTCTCTCTCGCTCTCTCTCTCTCTCTCTCTCACACACACACACACACTGCTCTCTCTGTCTCTCTCTCTCTCACACTTAAACTCTTTAACATAATCCTTAGCGCTGCATCTTCCCCAATATTTGGAACCAAGGACTGATCACCCCAATCCACAAAAGTGGAGACAAATTTGACCCCAATAACTGCCATGGGATATGCGTCAACAGCAACCTTGGGAAAATCCTCTGCATTATCATTAACAGCAGACTTGTACATTTCCACAGTGAAAACAATGTACTGAGCAAATGTCAAATTGGCTTTTTACCAAATTACCGTACAACAGACCATGTATTCACCCTGCACACCCTAATTGACAAACAAACAAACCAAAACAAAGGCAAAGTCTTCTCATGCTTTGTTGATTTCCAAAAAGCTTTTGACTCAACATGGCATGAAGGTCTTCTGTACAAATTGATGGAAAGTGGTATTCGGGGAAAAACATACAACATTATAAAATCTATGTACACAAACAACAAGTGTGCAGTTAAAAATGGCAAAAAACACACATTTCTTTCCACAGGGTCGTGGGGTGAGACAGGGATGCAGCTTAAGCCCCTTTAACAGATATATCAACGAATTGGCAAGGGCACTAGAACAGTCTGCAGCACCCAGACTCACCCTACTAGAATCTGAAGTCAAATGGGTACTGTTTGCTGATGATATGGTGCTTCTGTCACCAACCAAGGAGGGCCTACAGCAGCACTTAGATCTTGGGCCGTGACAGTAAATCTCAGTAAGACAAAAATAATGTTCTTCCAAAAAAGGTCCAGTTGCCAGGACCACAAATAGAAATTCCATCTAGACACCACTGCCCCATAGCACACAAAAAACGATACATACTTCGGCCTAAACATCAGAGCCACAGGTAACTTCCACAAAGCTGTGAACGATCTGAGAGACAAGGCAAGATGGGCATTTTATGCCATCATAAGGAACATAAAATTTGACATACCAATTAGGATACGGCAAAAACAATTGAATCAGTTTTATGGAACCCATTGCCCTTTATGTGTGTGAGGTCTGGGCTCCGCTCATCAACCAAGAATTCACAAATGGGACAAACACCAAATTAAGACTCTGCATGCAGAATTCTGCAAAAATATCCTCCGTGTATAACGTAAAACACCAAATAATGCATGCAGATTTTGATAAACTACCATATCTACTGGGTGAAATACCACAGTGTGTCATCACAGCAGCAAGATTTTTGACCTGTTGCCACAAGAAAAGGGCAGTGAAGAACAAACACTATTGTAAATACAACCCACATTTATGTTTATTTATTTCCCTTTTGTACTTTAACTCTTGCATATAATATGACAATTTATGGGCTCCCAAGTGGCGCAGCAGTCTAAGGCACTGATTCTTAGTGCTAGAGGCATCACTGACCCTGCTTCAATTCCAGGCTGTATCACAACCAGCTGTATGTGGGAGTCCCATAGCGCACAATTGGCCCAACGTCGTCTGGGTTAGGTTTGAGTAGGCCATCATTGTAAAACAGAATTGTTCTTAACTGACTTCCCTAGTTAAATAAATAAAACATTTGAAATTCCTTTATTATTTTGAATCTTTTGTGCGTAATGTTTACTGTTAATTGTTTATTGTTTATTTCACTTTTGTTTATTATCTATGTCACTTGCTTTGGCAATGTTAACATATGTTTCCCATGCCAATAAAGCCCTTAAATTCAAATAGAACTTAATTGAGAGAGAAAGGTTAAAAGTGGATAGACAGCAAGCATTCATAGAGACAGACAGAGAGAATAACAGAGATATACAGAGAGACAGGTAGCAGTTATTGAGAGCCAGTGCTGCCAATGGCCTCCTGTGGGCCCACTGTGTGAAGCCTTTACCCAAACCCAGTGTGGATGTGGATGCAACACAGAGTCCACACTGACCAGTCAATGGAAGACAGGGCATTCTATTGCCCATAGAGAGAGAGCAACAAGGCCACCCTTTCCAATACAGACACACAGACACGCCCACACACACAGGAGCGCAAGCTCGGATGCAGACATAAACGCACATACAGTGCCTTTGGAAAGCATTCAGACCCCTTAACTTTTCCACACTATGTTACGTTACAGCCTTAATCTAAAATGGATAAAATCCTCAGAAATCTAAACACATACCACATAATGACAAAGCGAAAAAAGGTTTTTAGAAATGTGAAATACCTTATTCATGTAAGTATTCAGACCCTTTGCTATGAGACTCAAAATGAGACTCAAAATGTTCCATTGATCATCCTTGAGATGAGTCTACAACTTAATTGGAGTCCACCTGTGGTAAATTCAATTGATTGGAAAAGATTTGGAAAGACACACACCTGTCCATATAAGGTCCCACAGTTGACAGTGCATGTCAGAGCCAAAGCCAAGCCATGAGGAGGAAGGAATTGTCCATAGAGATCCGAGACAGGATTGTGTTGAGGCACAGATCTGGGGAAGGGTACCAAAAAATGTCTGCAGCGTTGAAGGTCCCCAAGAACACAGTGGCTTCCATCATTCTTAAATGGAAGAAGTTTGGAATCACCAAGACTCTTCCTAGAGTTGGCCACCCAGCCAACTGAGCAATCGGGGGAGAAGGGCCTTAGTCACTCTGACAGAACAGAGTTCCTCTGTGGAGATGGGAGAACCTTCCAGAAGGACAGCCATCTCTGCAGCACTCCACCAATCAGGACTTTATGGAAGAGTGACCAGACGGAAACCGCTCCTCAGTAAAAGACACATGACAGCCCGGTGTTTGGTTAACAAACAGTTTCTCATATGTTTTATCTGATTATATCTTTAACTTCTATGCCTATTTGTTAGCTAATTTTTATTTTTTTTATTATTAGTTTCTTATCCAATAGGGCACTAACTTACCCACCCCCCTTTTGATACCTGGCTCTGCCCAGGTAACAACCTTATATACCCTAAATAATGACTTAGGTAGGATTAGTAAATTATCCTTATTTTCTGACATTATCATGTACAGTGCATTGCGAATGTATTCGGCCCCCTTGAACTTTGCGACCTTTTGCCACATTTCAGGCTTCAAACATAAAGATATAAAACTGTATTGTTTTGTGAATAATCAACAACAAGTGGGACACAATCATGAAGTGGAACGACATTTATTGGATATTTCAAACTTTTTTAACAAATCAAAAACTGAAAAATTGGGCGTGCAAAATTATTCAGCCCCCTTAAGTTAATACTTTGTAGCGCCATCTTTTGCTGCGATTACAGCTGTAAGTCGTTTGGGGTATGAATCATTGTCTTGTTGGAAGACAAATCTCCGTCCCAGTCTCAGGTCTTTTGCAGACTCCATCAGGTTTTCTTCCAGAATGGTCCTGTATTTGGTTCCATCCATCTTCCCATCAATTTTAACCATCTTCCCTGTCCCTGCTGAAGAAAATCAGGCCCAAACCATGATGCTGCCACCACCATGTTTGACAGTGGGGATGGTGTGTTCAGCTGTGTTGCTTTTACGCCAAACATAACGTTTTGCATTGTTGCCAAAAAGTTAAATGTTGGTTTCATCTGACCAGAGCACCTTCTTCCACATGTTTGGTGTGTCTCCCAGGTGGCTTGTGGCAAACTTTAAACAACAATTTTTATGGATATCTTTAAGAAATGGCTTTCTTCTTGCCACTCTTCCATAAAGGCCAGATTTGTGCAATATACGACTGATTGTTGTCCTATGGACAGAGTCTCCCACCTCAGCTGTAGATCTCTGCAGTTCATCCAGAGTGATCATGGGCCTCTTGGCTGCATCTCTGATCAGTCTTCTCCTTGTATGAGCTGAAAGTTTAGAGGGACGGCCAGGTCTTGGTAGATTTGCAGTGGTCTGATACTCCTTCCATTTCAATATTATCGCTTGCACAGTGCTCCTTGGGATGTTTAAAGCTTGGGAAATTTTTTTGTATCCAAATCCGGCTTTAAACTTCTTCACAACAGTATCTCGGACCTGCCTGGTGTTTTCCTTGTTCTTCATGATGCTCTCTGCGCTTTTAACGGACCTCTCACAGTGCAGGTGCATTTATACGGAGACTTGATTACACACAGGTGGATTGTATTTATCATCATTAGTCATTTAGGTCAACATTGGATCATTCAGAGATCCTCACTGAACTTCTGGAGAGAGTTTGCTGCACTGAAAGTAAAGGGGCTGAATAATTTTGCACGCCCAATTTTTCAGTTTTTAATTTGTTAAAAAAGTTTGAAATATCCAATAAATGTCGTTCCACTTCATGATTGTGTCCCACTTGTTGTTGATTCTTCACAAAAAAATACAGTTTTATATCTTTATGTTTGAAGCCTGAAATGTGGCAAAAGGTCGCAAAGTTCAAGGAGGCCGAATACTTTCGCAAGGCACTGTATGTCCAATTCTCCCTTGGGCATCCATTCATCTCAATCCTGTATCAATTCTCTGTCAATGTCTTATCTAGTTTAAGAAGTATATGTGCTATTTATATATGTTCTTAAATATATATATTTACCGATTTAAACAGTCATTCCTTTCTCTCCTATCTCTCAAAATGCCACTAAGCGTCTCACTGTTTGACTATCTAAAATCATTGATTTTAGAAAAAACATGTCTATAAGTGGCCCTCTCTAAAGTCCTTACATTTCCTTAATCAATCTATCTTAATCCTTACAATAATCCTAAATCACCACAGATGTCCTATATTCCTGTTAAATTTAATAATATTTAAAAAACCTAATAGTTAAACAGAGCCTAAACAAATGCTAACCATATCAAAATCCTTCCTACACTTGCAAGCTCTTTCCTTCAGGGATCCTCAGTATTCTATCTGACAATAGCATGAATTTAATATATGTTGCATAGTGTGGAATACCTTATCTACAGTAATTTATCACCCCTATTTATTCTCAATGATAAATACAATTATTTTCTGTGGTAATATCAAATCCATAATAGCCAATTCAAAAACTTCACAGCTAATATTGTAAAACAGAATCCTGAAACACTTTCTCTTCAGTGATTCAAACAATAATTTTAAACCCCAAACTAAAACTCCATTATAATGAATTTACCTTAAAATTAGTAACCCAACTGACCACAATTCATTATACAAATGGCTCTCCCCCGGGGCTGAGCAGACCCCAAATGATAGCCATGATAAGGTCAATAGGTCATACCACCCTTTTATAGTCATGTTCCATACTACATTAGACATATTAAAGAACCCTTTATCCTTAAAATATATTTTTTTTACTTGTGTAATTAAGACTCAAAAAATAAAAACTCATAAAGTTCCATATGTGAGCGTGCCTCTTTAAAATACCTTTGCACTAAAACAAATAGTCCTAACAAATGTTTTATGTGTATATATTTGCAAACCTTAATGGATAATCAAAAGTTCCAGGCCTTTTTCAATTTGGTCGTTTATGGCCGCTATCTCCCCCACTCTCCCCAAGATTATAATCCCAGGAAACATCTAAAAGTGAGACACCTAAACCTCAATTTTACCAGAAGAACACAACACGCCTAACTAGCATTCACTATGCTACTTCGATTCTGAAACTCAAAAGTGAACTATAAACTAAACCTAATTATAATTCCCCTTTGACTCAAATCATTAATCATACATTTTACACAACGTCTATGTATATGTTTACTTAAATGAACATGCTACCCTTAGATACAATTAACCTGATAACATTATTATCCAATGTATTACTTTTTCCCTCTGCCGCAAATGTCATACATTTCTCAGTGTAAGAAATCCGTAATTTAATCCCAGATATTTAATAAAAATGCAAATCGCATTCTCCCATGGCTCCTTCAACTTACATATTTTAGATAACTTCCATCCATCCCGGAATAAGGAATCCTACTTAAACACACCAGAATACAATGTTTAACTAAGTTAAATCAAACCATAAAATTGACCATAACCAGTAAACAAATAAACAAACCACTTTTATCAGCAAAAAACAAACTATACGAAAACTCACTACTATAATGCTTCAGATGACAAAATTACTCAGAGACTCACGTTTACATCTCAATAAAACAAATCATCATCTGCTTGCCCCTGTTACAGATGTCTACGTATCAGGGGAAAAGCTCAAAAAAACAAATTCAACCTAGCTAATTTCCCGAAACATATGCAATTATGTTTTTCTATAGAGGTTGCTTTTCAACATTAATACCCTAACATTGTTCCACACAATGGAAACAGTGCTCAAATTCACTGGTGTTACATAAACAATCAAACCCGGAATCAACAACCATCAGAATCCATTATCACGATGTTTTATGATTCAGACATCCAGTCTCCCTTTCTCATAGCCTAATACAGTCCAAATAAACGCCACAAATCTATTATGCCCACCTAGCGTATCAGCTGCTAGTTTTTAGCATCTTTCCTGACTATCCTGGTGACTCTCAAATTACTTTTAAAAATATATTTTGTAATTTTTATCAACTTCTGAAAAGTGACTCAAAACAATAATGCACACATTTTCCTTCTAAAAGACAAACAATTTTCTCCGTTACCCCCAGTCACAACATAATTTCCGTGGCGACCAAAAGTGCCTTGCGAGTGATGTCATCAACAAGCGCTCAACCTCGGCCCAATCCTTAACGACTTTAAATTAATTGTAAATAATTGTTGGTTGTCTGCAGCAACAGTAGTACGTACGGGTTCGATAAACCAAACCTAATTTATCACATCTGTTCAAATCTTGAATTATAATTTACCAACATCGCTAAATTCGCTAATTTTATGAAAACTTTTCGATGGGCATAAATCATAATTGTCTCTTTGTTATTATTTAGAATTCATTTTGATTTAAGTAACTGTCTCGTCTTTGACTTAGTATTTTAATTACGACTCTATTCCCAATATGTTATTCACTTGTCTAATTAAAACTCCTAATAAGCCATGTGTGAGTGTACCCCTTTAAGATATCCTGTCTCTGGGAACAGGGAAATCCCCTTAACCCAAACTTTTACTACAACAACAAAACCTAATAATTATGATAATCCCTTCACATCATTCGTTTTAAATCCCTCGATGTTTCATGTAACTCATTCAGTCTATCTTCAAATTGTCGTCCCAAAATATTTTATACACTGCCATACACTCAAACCACTGTGATAAACGTGCACTGTCCCTTTAAGATAAGACATTTACTTGTTCCCGTAATGAAAACAGGTAGTGTTTTTAGAATACGTTAACTTCTTGTTCGAATTCACTGGCGTTACCTAACCAAAAATCAATACTCGGGAAAACAATCACAACTTTTTACGATTAAACTATTCTTACCTATTTTATAGTCCAAAGCGTTGCACTAAATAGCCCCATTGAATGCCTAGCAATTCCGATGCTAGCTGTAGCATTTTTTCAGACTATCCTTACGATATTTCTCTTTTTTTTTTAAAATGTATTTGGAACTTTTAGCCACTTTTGAAAAGTAACTCTAAGCTATAATGCACGCATTTTCCCTCTAAATGCCACAACCCATTTTTTCTGTTTAAATTGATCGTATGTCCGTCGATTCATAAAAATATAACATTCTGGTTATCGTATCTCTACGTTATTCCCTACATTTAACTTTAGGTGACTTTCTCTTCTATATTACATTTATTTAGATGCGACTCCCATCTCAATACAATAAATTGTCTCGCCATTATTTTTAATGACTTATTTTTTCAATTAAATCTAAAACACATTAAACGTTCAGTTCATATCTTTTACAAACACTAGCGACCGTATTTTTTCAGGCAAAACATACAAATAGATGAATTACAATCTAAAATCAATTTTAGTTTATCGGTTTCAAAGCTGAAATACGAACCTTGGTGTCCCGCTATTAAAATGATTGTGTTTACCCGCCGATAACTATATTATTATAATTGTCTGTAGTCGCAAACTTCGACACCGAGAATTCTCAGAAAATCGTCCTTCCTGACTATATTAGTAATATCAGCTTCCATTCAGGTTCTTTGTCTGAGTCAGATTTTGGACGCCTCCCTTCCATTCTCTTTGTTCTCCTATAACGGTAATCTCCCGTTAGTTCCCGTGCCATCTCCGTTCCAGTACAAAGGCTGTATCTCAAGCCTTCCCACATCCGTCTCACTACCAATTTAATATAATTTACGACTGAGCCAAGGTTTTCCGGTGTAGATAAGCATTCTAGCCAGTCTGAAGATATCGTTCATTCATTCCTACCCAGGAACAGACCGTCATTGTTCTAATCATTGATTCATTCACACACATTATATTCAGTACTGGGATCAAGAATTAAAACTCATACATATACAACAACATAACAGTATTCGGATTAGTACATATACAGTAACATAATAGTATTCTGATTAGTCAGTCCTGATTGTACTGTATACAGTGCCTTGCGAAAGTATTCGGCCCCCTTGAACTTTGCGACCTTTTGCCACATTTCAGGTTTCAAACATAAAGATATAAAACTGTATTTTTTTGTGAAGAATCAACAACAAGTGGGACACAATCATGAAGTGGAACGACATTTATTGGATATTTCAAAAAATTTTAACAAATCAAAAACTGAAAGATTGGGCGTGCAAAATTATTCAGCCCCTTTACTTTCAGTGCAGCAAACTCTCTCCAGAAGTTCAGTGAGGATCTCTGAATGATCCAATGTTGACCTAAATGACTAATGATGATAAATACAATCCACCTGTGTGTAATCAAGTCTCCGTATAAATGCACCTGCACTGTGATAGTCTCAGAGGTCCGTTAAAAGCGCAGAGAGCATCATGAAGAACAAGGAACACACCAGGCAGGTCCGAGATACTGTTGTGAAGAAGTTTAAAGCCGGATTTGGATACAAAAACATTTCCCAAGCTTTAAACATCCCAAGGAGCACTGTGCAAGCAATAATATTGAAATGGAAGGAGTATCAGACCACTGCAAATCTACCAAGACCTGGCCGTCCCTCTAAACTTTCAGCTCATACAAGGAGAAGACTGATCAGAGATGCAGCTAAGAGGCCCATGATCACTCTGGATGAACTGCAGAGATCTACAGCTGAGGTGGGAGACTCTGTCCATAGGACAACAATCAGTCGTATATTGCACAAATCTGGCCTTTATGGAAGAGTGGCAAGAAGAAAGCCATTTCTTAAAGATATCCATAAAAAGTGTTGTTTAAAGTTTGCCACAAGCCACCTGGGAGACACACCAAACATGTGGAAGAAGGTGCTCTGGTCAGATGAAACCAAAATTGAACTTTTTGGCAACAATGCAAAACGTTATGTTTGGCGTAAAAGCAACACAGCTGAACACACCATCCCCACTGTCAAACATGGTGGTGGCAGCACCATGGTTTGGGCCTGCTTTTCTTCATCAGGGACAGGGAAGATGGTTAAAATTGATGGGAAGATGGATGGAGCCAAATACAGGACCATTCTGGAAGAAAAGCTGATGGAGTCTGCAAAAGACCTGAGACTGGGACGGAGATTTGTCTTCCAACAAGACAATGATCCAAAACATAAAGCAAAATCTACAATGGAATGGTTCAAAAATAAACATTTCCAGGTGTTAGAATGGCCAAGTCAAAGTCCAGACCTGAATCCAATCGAGAATCTGTGGAAAGAACTGAAAACTGCTGTTCACAAATGCTCTCCATCCAACCTCACTGAGCTCGAGCTGTTTTGCAAGGAGGAATGGGAAAAAATATCAGTCTCTCGATGTGCAAAACTGATAGAGACATACCCCAAGCGACTTACAGCTGTAATCGCAGCAAAAGGTGGCGCTACAAAGTATTAACTTAAGGGGGCTGAATAATTTTGCACGCCCAATTTTTCAGTTTTTGATTTGTTAATTAAAAAAGTTTGAAATATCCAATAAATTTCGTTCCACTTCATGATTGTGTCCCACTTGTTGTTGATTCTTCACAAAAAAATACAGTTTTATATCTTTATGTTTGAAGCCTGAAATGTGGCAAAAGGTCGCAAAGTTCAAGGGGGCCGAATACTTTCGCAAGGCACTGTACATAATTAGTCATCATTGATAAAAATTCCCATAACAAATACCCAACCAGTAACATACATAATACCCAACCAGTAACATGCATAATACCCAACCAGTAACATACATAATACCCAACCACAGTAACATACATAATACCCAACCAGTAACATACATAATACCCAACCAGTAACATACATAATACCCAACCAGTAACATACATAATACCCAACCACAGTAACATACATAATACCCAACCAGTAACATACATAATACCCAACCAGTAACATACATAATACCCAACCAGTAACATACATAATACCCAACCACAAACATACATAATACCCAACCACAATAACATACATAATACCCAACCACAATAACATACATAATACCCGACCAGTAACATACATAATACCCAACCAGTAACATACATAATACCCAACCAGTAACATACATAATACCCAACCAGTAACATACATAATACCCAACCAGTAACATACATAATACCCAACCACAATAACATACTGTAACGGTTTTCTGTATGAGAAGGAGAGTCGGACCAAAATGCGGCGTGTCTATTGCAATCCATGTTTAATGAAGTAACACACTAAACACAAACACTATCAAAACAATAAACTTAACGAAAACCGAAACAGCCTATACTTGTGTAACCTAACACAGAACAATGACATCAGGACAATAAGGACAATCACCCACCACAAACTCAAAGAATATGGCTGCCTAAATATGGTTCCCAATCAGAGACAACGATAAACACCTGCCTCTGATTGAGAACCACTTCAGACAGCCATAGACTTAGCTAGAACACCCCACTAGCTACAATCCCCATAAATACACACCACATACAAAAACCCATGCCACACCCTGGCCTGACCAAATAAATAAAGATAAACACAAAATACTTTGACCAGGGTGTGACAGAACCCCCCCCCTAAGGTGCGGACTCCCGAACGCACCTCAAAACAATAGGGAGGGTCCGGGTGGGCGTCTGTCCATGGTGGCGGCTCCGGCGCGGGACGTGGACCCCACTCAATCAATGTCTTAGTCCCTTCTCCTCGCGTCCCTGGATAGTCCACCCTCGCCACCGACCATGGCCTAGTAGTCCTCACCCAGAACCCCACTGGACTGAGGAGCAGATCGGGACTGAGGGGCAGCTCGGGACTGAGGCAGCTCGGGACTGAGGGGAAGCTCAGGAGTGAGAGGAAGCTCAGGAGTGAGAGGAAGCTCAGGAGTGAGAGGAAGCTCAGGCAGGTTGATGAATCTACCAGATCCAGGCTGGCTGGTGGTTTCGGCAGATCCTGGCTGACTGGCAGATCCTGGCTGACTGGCAGATCCTGGCTGACTGGCAGATCTGGTCGACTGGCAGATCTGGAAGAGTCTGGTCGACTGGCAGATCTGGAAGAGTCTGGTCGACTGGCAGATCTGGAAGAGTCTGGTCGACTGGCAGATCTGGAAGAGTCTGGTCGACTGGCAGATCTGGAAGAGTCTGGTCGACTGGCAGATCTGGAAGAGTCTGGTCGACTGGCAGATCTGGAAGAGTCCATGCTGACTGGCTGCTCCATGATGACTGGCAGCTCTGGCTGCTCCATGCTGACTGGCTGCTCCATGCTGACTGGCAGCTCTGGCTGCTCCATGCTGACTGGCAGCTCTGGCTGCTCCATGCTGACTGGCTGCTCTGGCTGCTCCATGCTGACTGGCTGCTCTGGCTGCTCCATGCTGACTGGCTGCTCCATGCTGACTGGCTGCTCCATGCTGACTGGCGGCCCTGGCTGCTCCATGCTGACTGGCGGCCCTGGCTGCTCCATGCTGACTGGCGGCCCTGGCTGCTCCACACTGACTGGCGGCCATGGCTGCTCCTTGCAGACTGGCAGCTCTGGCGGCTCCTTGCAGACTGGCAGCTCTGGCGGCTCCTTGCAGACTGGCAGCTCTGGCGGCTCCTTGCAGACTGGCAGCTCTGGCGGCTCCTTGCAGACTGGCAGCTCTGGCGGCATCCTGCAGACAGGCAGCTCTGGCGGCTCCTTGCAGACTGGCAGCTCCTTGCAGACTGGCAGCTCTATGCAGACTGGCAGCTCCTTGCAGACTGACAGCTCCTTGCTAACTGGCAGCTCCATGCTAACTGGCAGCTCTATGCTAACTGGCAGCTCTATGCTAACTGGCAGCTCTATGCTAACTGGCAGCTCTATGCTAACTGGCAGTCCTGAACAGGCGGGAGACTCCGGCAGCGCTGTAGAGAAGGAAGGCTCTAACAGCGCTAAACAGGCGGGAGACTCCGACAGCGCTGTAGAGAAGGAAGGCTCTAACAGCGCTAAACAGGCGGGAGACTCCGACAGCACTGGAGAGGAGGAAGGCTCTGGCAGCGCTGGACAGGCGAGGCGCACTATAGGCCTGATGCGTGGTGCTGGCACTGGTGGTACTGGGCCGAGGACACGCACAGGAAGCCTGGTGCGGGGAGCTGCTACCGGAGGGCTGGGGTGAGGAGGTGGTACTGGGTAGACCGGACCGTGCAGGCGCACTGGAGCTCTTGAGCACCGAGCCTGCCCAACCTTACCTGGTTGAATGCTCACGGTCGCCCTGCCAGTGCGGCGAGGTGGAATAGCCCGCACTGGGCTATGCAGGCGAACCGGAGACACAGAGCGCAAGGCTGGTGCCATGTAAGCCGGCCCAAGGAGACGCACTGGGGACCAGCTGCGTAGAGCCGGTTTCATGGCATTAGGCTCGATGCTCAATCTAGCCCGGCCGACACGCGGAGCTGGAATATACCGCACCGGGCTATGCACCCGCACTGGAGACACCGTGCGCACCACTGCATAACACGGTGCCTGTCCGGTCTCTCTAGCCCCCCGGTAAGCACAGGGAGTCTGCCCAGGTCTCCTACCTGGCGTAGCCATACTCCCTGTTAGCCCCCCCCCCAAGAAATTTTTGGGGCTGCCTCTCAGGCTTCCATCCGCTACGTCGAGCTGCCTCCTCATATCTGCGCCTCTCTGCTTTCACCGCCTCCATTCTACGATAACCTTCCTCGCACTGCTCCAGCGAATCCCAGGCGGGCTCCGGCACTCTCCCTGGGTCGGCCGCCCACCTGTCGATCTCCTCCCAAGTAGTATACTCCATACTGTACTCCTCCTTGGGCTGTTCCTGTTGTTTCTTCTTCCGCTGCACCTTAGTGCGGCTACACTCCCCTGGTTTAGCCCAGGGTCCTCTCCCGTCGAGGATTTCCTCCCATGTCCAGAAATCCTTATTGCGCATCTCCTCGCGCTGCTCCTTCCTGTTGACACGCTGCTTGGTCCTTTTGTGGTGGGTGATTCTGTAACGGTTTTCTGTATGAGAAGGAGAGTCGGACCAAAATGCGGCGTGTCTATTGCAATCCATGTTTAATGAAGTAACACACTAAACACAAACACTATCAAAACAATAAACTTAACGAAAACCGAAACAGCCTATACTTGTGTAACCTAACACAGAACAATGACATCAGGACAATAAGGACAATCACCCACCACAAACTCAAAGAATATGGCTGCCTAAATATGGTTCCCAATCAGAGACAACGATAAACACCTGCCTCTGATTGAGAACCACTTCAGACAGCCATAGACTTAGCTAGAACACCCCACTAGCTACAATCCCCATAAATACACACCACATACAAAAACCCATGCCACACCCTGGCCTGACCAAATAAATAAAGATAAACACAAAATACTTTGACCAGGGTGTGACACATACATAATACCCAACCAGTAACATACATAATACCCAACCAGTAACATATATAATACCCAACCACAATAACATACATAATACCCAACCAGTAACATACATAATACCCAACCAGTAACATACATAATACCCAACCAGTAACATACATAATACCCAACCAGTAACATACATAATACCCAACCAGTAACATACATAATACCCAACCAGTAACATACATAATACCCAACCAGTAACATGCATAATACCCAACCAGTAACATACATAATACCCAACCAGTAACATACATAATACCCAACCAGTAACATACATAATACCCAACCAGTAACATACATAATACCCAACCAGTAACATACATAATACCCAACCAATAACATACATAATACCCAACCAGTAACATACATAATACCCAACCAGTAACATATATAATACCCAACCAGTAACATGCATGTATACCTCTAATGATGTATGTGATTATGATGTTATGTTATCTAATCGTGTGTCTACTAGTGTATAATATTCTAAACATATTTTTGGTCCTCTCTCCTCACCATACACTGGTTAACTTTGCCCTTCTAATCATTTTCTTATTTTGGTTCCTTCCATCTGCCTCCCTCTTACACACAATTACCCATACCCACTATTTTTGCTGTCTTGCTAAAGCTACTTTTTCTCATTCTAAACTACTCCTTCCCCCTTCTTTCTCCCTTCTACACCCCAGATCATAGCTTGTATCATTGCTTCAATCCCAGCATGCTTTGCAGGGAGGTGTGTTACCCCTGTTATTATCTTCCTGTTGCAACGGCACCCAGACGCAGCCGTACGGCAGTTGATTGACGGGCCAGCCGTGTCGCAGAGACATGTTGTAAAGAGGCCAGTGACAGGTGACTTCTGTGAACCCGGCTCCCACACCCAGACCATCCGAGCAGAGAGACAGGGGACGTGACGAGAGAAACCCCACTGATGAAAACACACACATAGACACACACACGAGCATAGACACACACACATACAGTATTTACACACGCTTTCTCACACACACACACACACACACACACAGACTCCCTCGTCAGTGCTACCCCAAGGCTCATTTCACCTCTCTCTCATGCTAAATGACAGTGGCTGATTTTGCAGACAGCGGGAGGTAAGAGTGCAAATGTTCCTGGAGGAATGTCACAGACTTAGTTCAATGGAATTCTTCTTCTCTGTCTCTCTGTCAGTGTCAAGCTAGACCTGACAAGACAGTCTTCTCTGTCTCTCTGTCAGTGTCAAGGCAGACCTGACAAGAAAGTCTTCTCTGTCTCTCTGTCAGTGTCAAGGCAGACATGACAAGACAGTCTTCTCTGTCTCTCTGTCAGTGTCAACGCAGACCTGACAAGACAGTCTTGATGTGTTCTTGGTAGACCCAAGAATCCATTTTGAGCAGTTTCTTGTCATCCCAAGAAAATGTTCAGGCTTTTTATACATCTTTGGTATACTTGGTTTTATTTAGCGCATTTGGAAACTATTCAGACCCCTTGCCTTTTTCCACATTTTGTAACGTTACAGCCTTATGGATTAAAAAGGTTTTTTTCCTCCTCAATCTACACACAATACCCCATAAAGATTCAGCAAAACAGGTTTTTAGAAATGTGTGCGAATTTAATACAAACAAAAGCAGAATTCAGACAGTTTGCCATGAGACTCCAAATTGATCTCAGGTGCATCCTGTTTCCATTGATCATCCTTGTGTTTCTACAACTTGATTGGAGTCCACATGTGGTAAATTCAATCGATTGGACATGATTTGGAAAGGCACACGCATGTCTATATAAGGTCCCACAATTGACAGTGCATGTCAGAGCAAAAACCAGGAATTGTAAGAGCTCCGATACAGGATTGCGACGAGGCACAGATCTGGGGAAGGGTATCAAATAATGTCTCCAGCATTGAAGGTCCCCAAGAACACAGTGGCCTCCATCATTCTTAAATGGAAAACATCTGGAACCACCAAGACTCAGGGTGGTGACCAAGAACCCGATGGTCACTTTGACAGAGCTCCAGAGTTCCTCAGTGGCGATAATAGACACTTCCAGAAAGACAACCATCTCTGCAGCACTCCATCAATCCGACCTTTATGGTAGAGTGGCCAGACGGAAGCCACTCCTCAGTAAAAGGCACATAACAACCCACTTGGAGTTTGTCAAAAGGCACCTAAAGACTCTCAGACCATGAGAAACAAGATTCTCTGGTCTGATAAAACCAAGATTGAACTCTTTGGCCTGAATGACAAGCGTCACGTCTGGAGGACACCTGGCACCATCCCTACGCTAAAGCATTGTGGTGGCAGCATCATGCTGTGGGGGTGTTTTTCAGCTGCAGGAACTGGGAGACTAGTCAAGATGAATGGAGCAAAGTACAGAGAGATCCTTGATGAAAACCTGCTCCAGAGTGCTCAAGACTTCAGACTGGGTCAAAGGTTCACCTTCCAACAGGACAACGACCCTTAGGACACAGCCAAGACAATGCAGGAGTGGCTTAGGGACAAGTCTCTGAATGTCCTTGAGTGGACCAGCCAGAGCCCGGACATCAACCTGATCGAACATCTCTGGAGAGACCTGAAAATAGCTGTGCAGAGATGCTCCCCATCCAACCTGACAGAGCTTGAGAGGATCTGCAGAGAAGAATGGGAAAACACCCCAACTACAGGTGTGCCAAACTTGTAGTGTCATACCCAAGAAGACTCGAGGCTGTAATCGCTGCCAAATGTGCTTCAACAAAGTACTGAGTAAAGGGTCTGAATACTTAAATTTGATGTTTCAGTTTTGCATTTTTAATACATTTGAAATTTTCCTAAAAACCTGTTTTTGAATTGTCATTGTGTGTAGATATTGTATTGTGTGTAGATTGATGAGGGGGGAAACTAATCAATTTTAGAATAAGGTTGTAACGTAACCTACCTCATCCCCATACAGTATTTATTTATTTATCTTGCTCCTTTGCACCCCAGTATCTCTACTTGCACATTCATCTTCTGCACATCTACCATTCCAGTGTTTAATTGCTATATTGTAATTACTTCACCACCATGGCCTTTTCATTTCCTTATCTTAACTCATTTACACTCACTGTATATATACTTTTGTTTTCTTTTGTTCTACTGTATTATTGACTGTATGTTTTGTTTATTTATTCCATGTGTAACTCTGTTTTGTTGTATGTGTCAAATTGCTGTGCTTTATCTTGGCCAGGTCGCAGTTGCAAATGAAAACTTCTCAACTAGCCTACCTGGTTAAATAAAGGTGAAATACATTTTTTTTTTTTAAATGTGGACAAAGTCAAAGGGTCTGAATGCTTTCTGAATGCGAGTTCTAGCTCATTTACCTGCTGTTGGAAACTCAATGCTTCATATGTAGGTCTGTCCTTGGTCTACTAGTCTTTAGGAGCGACTTTTCCTGCTGGGGTAACGTACTGCTTTATTGGTATCCAACATTTTATTCAGGAGATGTTTCAAACTGGTTGTCAACACCTTGCTAAGAAGCTTACGTCAACTTGGGGTAACTGAGAAAAGTATCACCTTTCCCCAGTTATGGCTAAATGCTAATCCTAGCCTCCCTCTCTCTCTGCCTTTGATTCAGATAGACTGTCGAGTGCTGAGAGGAGCTGATGACATTAGCCTACAGTAGCAGTTTCCCCCAAGCCTAACTGCCTATTGGGCTCCTGTAATTAGTCCATGGTAATATTCCTGCAATTAACCTCACCTCGTTTTAGCGATCATGTTTTAATGATGAGATAGAGCGAGTCAGTGCATCTGAAGTCCACAGGGATGCATGCATGACACGACCCGGCGCCTCAGCCTCTTCATTAACAGCACTGAAGGACACGGGGGTCACGCACACACACACACTCCAGACAACTTGGATTACCTTTTGTTTACTTCCCAAGGGCAAAGAGGAAAGGAAATGAGGAAAGGAAATGAGGAAAGGAAATGCGTCATGGAAGAATACACTTGTTTTTCTCATTTTATGTAACCCTCCAAGTCTAGTTAAAAGGTGGTAGGAAAGCTTGAGTGGGGATAGACTTTTCTGCGTTGAAATGGCAGTAAAATATGTATTTATATATTTTTCTCTTAAAAGGTAAATCATTGTCATTTACAGTGATTTACAGTTAGAATTGTTGCATATAGCAGGTTTTCCAAACTCGGTCCTGTTTTTGCCCTAACACTACACAGCTGATTCAAATAACTAACTCTTCATCAAGCTGTGATTATTTGAATCAGCTGTGTAGTGCTAGGGCAAAAACCAAAACATGCACCCAGGGGGGACCCCAGGACCCAGTTTGGGAAATCCTGACAAAAAGCACTTTCACGTCCTTTTAAATCCTTCCTTGGCATCAGACCTCTATTTACTTATCATTTCCTCTGAACGCCACTCTGATTCTCTTATTGTATTTTAGCAGGGAGTCCCACTGAGACCAAGGCCTCCTTGGCAAGGAAGACTTCTCTGTAATAGTCTACTGCAGGGGTAGGCAACCGTGTTCCTGGATTGCCGCAGGTACAGCAACACACCTGGTCTTCCAGGTGGGCTAAATCCAACACAGGAAGTGCCTGCGGCCCTCCAGGACCAGGGTTGCCTTCCCCTACTCTACAGTGTAGCAGTTAAAAGCCTAGTGGAGGAGGTTCAGCAGTGTATCCACAACAAGAGCTGCTGAGTGGCCGTAGAGCAGCAATAGTGAAGTGTCTTGTCTGACAGTGGGGCATTTGTACATCAAGGACATGGCTCACTGACGACTCCATTAGTGGCTGTCATAGGGCCAGGGGGACTGCACGGGGGCCTCTGATCAATCTGATCTACTTAGCACCTTGGCCCTTGGCCCCCATGTACCTCTATTCTCCTCAGCCATAGTATAGACACTAGCAGGTGAGTTGGCGAGAGATATGAGAAGGACACGTGTGTTTCTCCAGGAGGGATTAGGGTTTCTATTGTAATGTACACACACATGCATGCATCATTGTTATGTTTAATTACATGAACACACACACACACAGACACACACACACACTAACACACTGATACACACACTTGGAAGAATGCTCTTTTCCATAATTTGATGGAAAGCCATTCAGAATACAGATGAATTGTAGAGAAGCAGAATAAGTCTAAAGACAGGGATTTTTTCCGGCTTAAATCAGAGTTACTAAATCATTCCTCCAATCCCTGAGCAATACAGAACCACCTGAGGATGCCATGGTTTCAATCCTGGCTTTTTTTATTTAAAAAAATATATATATATTTTACCCCTTTAACTCCCCAATTTCATGGTATCCAATTGTTTTTTAGTAGCTACTATCTTGTCTCATCGCTACAACTCCCATACGGGCTCGGGAGAGACGAAGGTTGAAAGTCATGCGTCCTCCGATACACAACCCAACCAAGCCACACTGTTTCTTAACACAGCGCGCATCCAACCCGGAAGCCAGCCGCACCAATGTGTCGGAGGAAACACCGTGCACCTGGCAACCTTGGTTAGCGTGCACTGCGCCCTGCCCACCACAGGAGTCACTGGTGCGCGATGAGACAAGGATATCCCTACCGGCCAAGCCCTCCCTAACCCGGCCAATTGTGCGTCGCCCCACGGACCTCCCGGTCGCGGCCGGTTGCGACAGAGCCTGGGCACGAACCCAGAGTCTCTGGTGGCACAGCTGGCGCTGCAGTACAGCGCCCTTAACCACTGCACCACCCGGGAGGCCTCAATCCCGGCTTTTTGATCACATCTCACCCCTATCATCAGGTGTTGTCTTCATGACAGGGGTCAGAGGCCGTAGGTCAAAGGTCGAAACGTGACATGTCTGGCCCAGGCATGGTGACTCTGTCCATGTAGCTGTGACTGGAGGAACATGTGAGCACGTCAGCTATTCAATCAGTCATACTGTCACAGTCTTGCGTCCCAAACGGCACCCTGTTCCCTTTATAGTGCACTACTTTGCTGGGTTAAGAAATTGTGCACTATATAGGGAATAGGGTTCCATTTGGGACGCATTCAGGGATAACAGAGTCTTTTGTCTTGGCTTCAGTAAGTGTCCCCCTTTGACACACAGGACTGATCAATAACCATTGTTTTCTGAGGGGGTTTAGAAAAACGTTTGTGGCTTTTTACTGTACTGATTATCGAGTGTTGTAGGGAGTGACAATGACACATAGAAATAGATGTCATGGTTGTTCTGGAAAATCCTTTGTTGCTTTGCTGGTGTTTGAGGGTGGGGAGGGTGATGGTGGGAGTGTGCCTGCATGTGGGTACATCAGAGGAGGATGGTAGGAGGAGCTATAGGAGGACAAGCTCATTGTAAAGACTGGAATGGACTTGTTAGAATGGTATCAAACACCACAAACATATGGAAACAACAGGTTTGACTCCGTTCCATCTATTCCATTCCAGTCATTACAATGAGTGTGTCCTCCTATAGCTCCCCCCACCAGCCTCCAGTGGTGTACATGTGATACTGCATACTTGTGTGCGCATTGACACATTTCTGTGTATGAACATTTGTGCATGTATGCCTGCACATACACCTATGTCTTTGCATTCACCTTCACATGTATCTACAATATGTGTATCCATGTATACCTCCATCCACGTTCACATATCCTCGGTTCCTTCACTGGTATCTCCAGCCCCCCTTAAATGATGGATGAACCTGGCAATGTGGAACGATTACGCAACCATGTACCCCACCTGTACCCCACTGGCTTCATTATTCCGTGTTAGGATCATTTGGCCGTTAGTGTCGCCCGGGCACCCCATGACAGCCAACATTAATATTTAGCAGTCTCTTTTAGAAGAGGAGACACAGCGGTAGAGAGAGAGAAAAAGAGGAGAGGAAAGGAAACAGAAGCCAACGGTTGTCCGCCTCGGACAGAACTGACACATAGAGGACAGGTCGGCCATCTGTTTACAAGCGTCAGTGAATTGCATTTTGGGTCGGCTAATAGTTTTTGGGTTTTTTGTCTTTCCCCCGGAGCAAACAGTATGTTTGTTCATTTATTCATATTGTTGGCCCGTGCACATATGCCAAAAGTGCATCCTTTTGCCTATTTCCCATGCAGAGAAAGGCCTTAAAGGCGTTTTGTTGTGAACAGCACGGATGAGATTAGTATTTTGTCCTTAAAGTAACAGGTGTGAATAAGGGTGTTATTCAATCAAAACTGAAAAGCAGGTTTCCGGGGTGGAGTCAAAATAGCATTTTGGTATATCCCTGTGTTGTGATTGGACCTCCAGGTCTATCCCTATGTTGTGATTGGACCTCCAGGTCTATCCCTGTGTTGTGATTGCACCTCCAGGTCTAGTCCTGTGCTGTGATTGGACCTCCAGGTCTAGCCCTGTGTTGTGACTGGACCTCCAGGTCTAGCCCTGTGTTGTGATTGGATCTCCAGATCTAGCCCTGTGTTGTGATTGGACCTCCAGGTCTAGTCCTGTGCTGTGGTTGGACCTCCAGGTCTAGTCCTGTGTTGTGATTGGACCTCCAGGTCTAGCCCTGTGCTGTGATTGGACCTCCATGTCTAGTCCTGTGCTGTGATTGGACCTCCAGGTCTAGCCCTGTGCTGTGATTGGACCTTTGTTTGGACCTTTGATTACATCCCCAGCTAGCGGCCCTTATTGCGTTTGCGTCTCTCTCCCCTGCTGCCCTGCGATGCGTAATCACTGCGAATTAGCATGTGTTAGGGTAGCGCTTAGCGGCCGCTCCTTGGAGTCTCACCCCTGTGTGTCTGCTGTAATGTAATCCCATTTGTTGTCTTGGTCTGGCCTCTATCAGGGCCGCTGGATTCAAATCAGATGGTTACTTTAAAGGCCTGTTGGGTTCCCCTCTGTCTAACAAGATTCAATTACTCTATCCAAACAGAGTGATTAGATTTGGCTGCATGTCTCCTTCTGAACTCACATTTCCCAAGCAAGTGTGTGTGTGTGTCTATAATAACAATTTGGTGGATGCTTATATTTGTCCTGATTGTGTGTATGTGTGTGTGTTTTCATGCATCCATGCTTTTGTTCAGGTTTTTGTCTACATAATTGAATGTGGTAGACATTGTTCTCCCTGTAAATATTTAGCCCAGACTCAGACATTGTGGGCAGTCTGAATCTTCCCCTATGCCCTTGGCAACTCACAGCAGACAAAGAAGTCCAATTCAATCTAGATCTGATGTGTGAGATCTGTCTGGAAGGAGTCTTTAACTCATTGCTGAATGTGTGGTGAATGTCACATTCACTGGAGCCTTCAATCTACTGCTATTGTGAGTCTATACGGAGTAACAAAATCATCACAATGTCAATCTACTGCTATTGTGAGTCTATACGGAATAACAAAATCATCACAATGTCAATCTACTGCTATTGTGAGTCTATACGGAATAACAAAATCATCACAATGTCAGTGTAAGCAGTTGCATCGTGTCAACAAATGTTACTTCTGTTTTCAGAGAAACTACCAAAATGCAGGTGTAAAGTGTTTTATAGCTGACTGACTGAGACACATATTTGCGGACCAGCTTTCTCAGCGAGGTTCTGGCAGTCTGGGTCTGAGTACAGCGGACATGTTTGTTCCATGAGCCTAACGCTCCCATTGTCCCAGCTGTTTGCCTTGATTCATAACACACTTCTGCTGAACACCCTTTTCCAAGAAACGTGACAAAAGTGGGTCAAATAACAGTAATATTTTCTAAGTGACCCAGCTCATGTAGCAGATCATTTTGCAGCACCTCATTTGTTGCTTGGAATCCTTTCAGCACTCACCTGTTGAACACTTGCATTCCGGAGAGTCAGCAAAGCTCACTAAACGACTGCATTTCCCAAACGACTGCTAATTTGCACACCAGTGACTGAGTCAGACATGAGCCTTTGAACGCTAACGAGTGACTCAGTTCTCTGCTTGATAATTAGTTGGGTACAGCCACGGGTCAGACTCCACCTCGGCGCCCGACTCCCCAAGAAATCACTATGACATTTTCCAAGACAGCGTCACTGTCAAGGACACGCTTTCAGCAGTCTTCACAACATGTCTTCTCTTTTTTATACTACTTCTTGATGGTGACTTGATGGTGACTTGATGGTGACTTGATGGTGACTTGATGGTGACTTGATGGTGACTTGATGGTGACTAGGTATTTGATGTTTTTGACATGAGCCATTATCAATTGCCTATTAAAGTGATTGGCTTATCCTAGTGTTAACCCCATCCACCTGTGCACCGGAAATCAGTGACCCCATTGACACACTTTGAGTTGGTTTTACAGCGTTCACACCTCTGATGTATTACAGCATGCTGTGTATTTAACAGCCGCTAAAACGTTGCTAAGTAACAGAGATCCGTGTGTATCAATGCATCTTCGTTCTTAATGGCACTAAGTATAGTCTTGTGACTGTACCTGCACCATCAAACTGCTCTCTTGAAACAAAAAACCTTATTGCACAAACATAAATAACCACATTTAATAAATAACATGATATGTGTCGGGTGAACGGCACCATAAAAGAGGAGATAAAAATAACAGTTTTATTCTTTGACCATTTCAATTTCTTCCAAACTAAAGTTGTTTTTTAAACAAGGTGGTATAAGTAACTGTAAAATAGGGTCATTTCCCTACACCCTAATAAAAATAGAACTAAAATACCCAACATTGGCAATTGAATTGCAAAACGTGTCTTCGTCTAACTTCAAATGTCCAAACCAGACAAACCAGTGTAAATAGAACTACTATACTGCTATAGTGTCCACTGACAGGACATAAATTGAATGCAGGCCGGTATGCCTCACCAGCCATCAGCCAGGCAATGTAAAGCATGTAACAGTCTGACCCTCATCTCCATACAGTCAGTACATGTAACAGTCTGACCCTCATCTCCACACAGTCAGTACATGTAACAGTCTGACCCTCATCTCCATACAGTCTGACCCTCATCTCCATACAGTCAGTACATGTAACAGTCAGACTCTCATCTCCATACAGTCAGTACATGTAACAGTCTGACCCTCATCTCCATACAGTCAGTACATGTAACAGTCTGACCCTCATCTCCACACAGTCAGTACATGTAACAGTCTGACCCTCATCTCCATACAGTCAGTACATGTAACAGTATGACCCTCATCTCCATACAGTCAGTACATGTAACAGTCTGACCCTCATCTCCACACAGTCAGTACACGTAACAGTCTGACCCTCATCTCCATACAGTCTGACCCTCATCTCCATACAGTCGGTACATGTAACAGTCAGACCCTCATCTCCATACAGTCAGTACATGTAGAAGTCTGACCCTCATCTCCATACAGTCTGACCCTCATCTCCATACAGTCAGTACATGTAACAGTCTGACCCTCATCTCCATACAGCCTGATCCTCATCTCCATACAGCCTGACCCTCATCTCCATACAGTCTGACCCTCATCTCCATACAGTCTGACCCTCATCTCCATACAGCCTGACCCTCATCTCCATACAGCCTGACCCTCATCTCCATACAGCCTGACCCTCATCTCCATACAGCCTGACCCTCATCTCCACACAGTCAGTACATGTAACAGTCTGACCCTCATCTCCACACAGTCAGTACATGTAACAGTCTGACCCTCATCTCCATACAGTCAGTACATGTAACAGTCTGACCCTCATCTCCATACAGTCGGTACATGTAACAGTCTGACCCTCATCTCCATACAGTCAGTACATGTAACACTGGACTCTTCAACTCCCTTTTAGAGCATTGCTGTAGATGAGAACGTGTTCCCAGTCAACTTACCTTCTATAACAAGGTGTCACACTTTATCTCAATAGGCACCTTATGCATGTACTGTGTGTGTGTGTGTGTGTGTGTGTGTGTGTGTGTGTGTGTGTGTGTGTGTGTGTGTGTGTGTGTGTGTTCGCGCTCAACAGACAATCGGTAACATTTCTTCCTATAACATTTCCTAAGTGACAAAACACATGCCTGTTGACTCACTGCAGGGAAGCATCTATTAACTAAAGTTGACAAACAAACAAACGAGACAAACATCAACACTGACAGCGAATAGCGACACTACTTTCTCTGATGTTTACTCATCTATATCGCCCAGCAGCCCTGTACATATTTCTATAACAACACCACACAACCTGGTCCTCCTGTATCTAGGGCTATATAGGACAGGGTACTAGAGAGTTACTGTCCATTAATACATCCAGTTTTAATGTTGTTTATTTGTATGCAGATCAGAGGTAAATGTATTCCTCTCCTACAGGGGCTGACACCTCATCTCTATTCATATCTGCACTGTTAATTAGCATTTTCCCACTGATCTCCTTTGTGGAGCGGAAACAGTTCTCTCTCTCTCTCTCTATATATATAGAGAGAGAGAGAGAGAGAGAGAGAGAGAACAGTTTCTCTGTCTCTATATACAGTGCCTTGCGAAAGTATTCGGCCCCCTTGAACTTTGCGACCTTTTGACACATTTCAGGCTTCAAACATGAAAATATAAAACTGTCTTTTTTTGTGAAGAATCAACAACAAGTGGGACACAATCATGAAGTGGAACGACATATATTGGATATTTCAAACTTTTTTAACAAATCAAAAACTGAAAAATTGGGCGTGCAAAATTATTCAGCCCCTTTACTTTCAGTGCAGCAAACTCTCTCCAGAAGTTCAGTGAGGATCTCTGAATGATCCAATGTTGACCTAAATGACTAATGATGATAAATACAATCCACCTGTGTGTAATCAAGTCTCCGTATAAATGCACCTGCACTGTGATAGTCTCAGAGGTCCGTTAAAAGCGCAGAGAGCATCATGAAGAATAAGGAACACACCAGGCAGGTCCTAGATACTGTTGTGAAGAAGTTTAAAGCCGGATTTGGATACAAAAAGATTTCCCAAGCTTTAAACATCCCAAGGAGCACTGTGCAAGCGATAATATTGAAATGGAAGGAGTATCAGACCACTGCAAATCTACCAAGACCTGGCCGTCCCTCTAAACTTTCAGCTCATACAAGGAGAAGACTGATCAGAGATGCAGCCAAGAGGTCCATGATCACTCTGGATGAACTGCAGAGATCTACAGCTGAGGTGGGAGACTCTGTCCATAGGACAACAATCAGTCGTATATTGCACAAATCTGGCATTTATGGAAGAGTGGCAAGAAGAAAGCCATTTCTTAAAGATATCCATAAAAAGTGTTGTTTAAAGTTTGCCACAAGCCACCTGGGAGACACACCAAACATGTGGAAGAAGGTGCACTGGTCAGATGAAACCAAAATTGAACTTTTTGGCAACAATGCAAAACGTTATGTTTGGCGGAAAAACAACACAGCTGAACACACCATCCCCACTGTCAAACATGGTGGTGGCAGCATCATGGTTTGGGCCTGCTTTTCTTCAGCAGGGACAGGGAAGATGGTTAAAATTGATGGGAAGATGGATGGAGACAAATACAGGACCATTCTGGAAGAAAACCTGATGGAGTCTGCAAAAGACCTGAGACTGGGATGGAGATTTGTCTTCCAACAAGACAATGATCCAAAACATAAAGCAAAATCTACAATGAAATGGTTAAAAAATAAACATATCCAGGTGTTAGAATGGCCAAGTCAAAGTCCAGACCTGAATCCAATCGAGAATCTGTGGAAAGAACTGAAAACTGCTGTTCACAAATGCTCTCCATCCAACCTCACTGAGCTCGAGCTGTTTTGCAAGGAGGAATGGGAAAAAATGTCAGTCTCTCGATGTGCAAAACTGATAGAGACATACCCCAAGCGACTTACAGCTGTAATCGCAGCAAAAGGTGGCGCTACAAAGTATTAACTTAAGGGGGCTGAATAATTTTGCACGCCCAATTTTTGAGTTTTTGATTTGTTAAAAAAGTTTGAAATATCCAATAAATGTCGTTCCACTTCATGATTGTGTCCCACTTGTTGTTGATTCTTCACAAAAAAATACAGTTTTATATCTTTATGTTTGAAGCCTGAAATGTGGCAAAAGGTCGCAAAGTTCAAGTTCAAGTTCACTTTCGCAAGGCACTGTATATCTATTTGTTTTGGTGTGTTTATTTTGTACACTGCTAAGGGATTGTTTTTATTCTATTTAAAAACCTCTGACAAAAAAAGAGCTTTACGTTTGATAACGGCCGAGCGAACACATCGTTCCTGTTTGATAGCCTACATGTTAATTGTATAAATAAATTGCTTTCTGAGCGAGTGATGTCATCCAGTGTCACAACCCTAACCCTACTACTCGTTTTAATGATGCATGCAGTGGAGTAGTCTATTTGCCGGGTGTCTCAGCGGAAGTCAATTGATTAGCATTTACATGTTCTTTGATATATTGCTCATCAACAATGCAGCCAATGCCGTTGACTGACCCGTCAATGGAATAAAAGGCAGTTCAGACCTATGTGATTGTTACAGTACAATAGACCCCCCTCCTCCCTCCTTCCAATCCACACCACGGGTCCCAAATGCCCCCCATTCCCTTTAGGGTGCCCTACATTTGACCATAGGCACGTGTCAAAATAGTGCACTATAAAGGGAATAGGATGCCATTTGGGGCACAGCCGCAGTGAAGTATGGCTCCGTTATGCATTCTCCCTATTTTTTTTATCTCCATTATGTTGCCTTTAGTAAATGTATAAATCCAGGTGACTTTATAAAACTGATAAAAATCCCCCGCTCCAGTTTTCTACATCCAGGTGACTTTATAAAACTGATCAAATCCCCCGCTCCAGTTTTCTACATCCAGGTGACTTTATAAAACGGATCAAATCCCCCGCTCCAGTTTTCTACATCCAGGTGACTTTATAAAATGGATCAAATCCCCCGCTCCAGTTTTCTACATCCAGGTGACTTTATAAAACGGATCAAATCCCCCGCTCCAGTTTTCTACATCCAGGTGACTTTATAAAATGGATCAAATCCCCCGCTCCAGTTTTCTACATCCAGGTGACTTTATAAAACTGATCAAATCCCCCGCTCCAGCTTTCTACATCCAGGTGACTTTATAAAACGGATCAAATCCCCCGCTCCAGTTTTCTACATCCAGGTGACTTTATAAAACGAATCAAATCCCCCGCTCCAGTTTTCTACATCCAGGTGACTTTATAAAACGGATCAAATCCCCAACTCCAGTTTTCTACTTCCAGGTGACTTTATAAAACGGATCAAATCCCCCGCTCCAGTTTTCTACATCCAGGTGACTTTATAAAACGGATCAAATCCCCCGCTCCAGTTTTCTACATCCAGGTGACTTTATAAAACGGATCAAATCCCCCGCTCCAGTTTTCTACATCCAGGTGACTTTATAAAACTGATCAAATCCCCCGCTCCAGTTTTCTACATCCAGGTGACTTTATAAAACGAATCAAATCCCCCGCTCCAGTTTTCTACATCCAGGTGACTTTATAAAACGGATCAAATCCCCAACTCCAGTTTTCTACTTCCAGGTGACTTTATAAAACGGATCAAATCCCCCGCTCCAGTTTTCTACATCCAGGTGACTTTATAAAACGGATCAAATCCCCCGCTCCAGTTTTCTACATCCAGGTGACTTTATAAAACGGATCAAATCCCCCGCTCCAGTTTTCTACATCCAGGTGACTTTATAAAATGGATCAAATCCCCCGCTCCAGTTTTCTACATCCAGGTGACTTTATAAAACGGATCAAATCCCCAACTCCAGTTTTCTACTTCCAGGTGACTTTATAAAACGGATCAAATCCCCAACTCCAGTTTTCTACTTCCAGGTTACTTTATAAAACTGATCAAATCCCCCGCTCTAGTTTTCTACATCCAGGTGACTTTATAAAACTGATCAAATCCCCCGCTCCAGTTTTCTACATCCAGGTGACTTTATAAAACGGATCAAATCCCACGCTCCAGATTTCTACATCCATGTGACTTTATAAAACTGATCAAATCCCCCGCTCCAGTTTTCTACATCCAGGTGACTTTATAAAACTGATCAAATCCCCCGCTTCAGTTTTCTACATCCAGGTTACTTTATAAAACGGATCAAATCCCCCGCTCCAGTTTTCTACATCCAGGTGACTATATAAAACGGATCAAATCCCCCGCTCCAGTTTTCTACATCCAGGTGACTTTATAAAACGAATCAAATCCCCCGCTCCAGTTTTTTACATCCAGGTGACTTTATAAAACTGATCAAATCCCCCGCTCTAGTTTTCTACATCCAATTGACTTTATAAAACTGATCAAATCCCCCGCTCCAGTTTTCTACATCCAGGTGACTTTGTAAAACTGATCAAATCCCCCGCTCCAGTTTTCTACATCCAGGTGACTTTATAAAACTGATCAAATCCCCCGCTCCAGTTTTCTACATCCAGGTGACTTTATAAAACTGATCAAATCCCCCGCTCCAGTTTTCTACATCCAGGTGACTTTATAAAACTGATCAAATCACCCGCTCCAGTTTTCCACATCCAGATGACTTTATAAAACGAATCAAATCCCCCGCTCCAGTTTACTACATCCAATTGACTTTATAAAACTGATCAAATCCCCCGCTCCAGTTTTCCACATCCAGGTGACTTTATAAAACTGATAAAATCCCCCGCTCCAGTTTTCTACATCCAATTGACTTTATAAAATGGATCAAATCCCCCGCTCCAGTTTTCTACATCCAGGTGACTTTATAAAACTGATCAAATCACCCGCTCCATTTTTCTACATCCAATTGACTTTATAAAACGAATCAAATCCCCCACTCCAGTTTTCTACATCCAGGTGACTTTATAAAACTGATCAAATCCCCCGCTCCAGTTTTCTACATCCAGGTGACTTTATAAAACTGATCAAATCTCCCGCTCCAGTTTTCTACATCCAGGTGACTTTATAAAACGGATCAAATCCCCCACTCCAGATTTCTACATCCAGGTGACTTTATAAAACTGATCAAAACCCCCGCTCCAGTTTTCTACATCCAGGTGACTTTATAAAACGGATCAAATCCCACGCTCCAGTTTTCTACATCCAGGTGACTTTATAAAACTGATCAAATTCCCCGCTCCAGTTTTCTACATCCAGGTGACTTTATAAAACTGATCAAATCCCCCGCTCCAGTTTTCTACATCCAGGTGACTTTATAAAATGGATCAAATCCCCCACTCCAGTTTTCCACATCCAGGTGACTTTATAAAACTGATCAAATCCCCCGCTCCAGTTTTCTACATCCAGGTTACTTTATAAAACGGATCAAATCCCACGCTCCAGTTTTCTACATCCATGTGACTTTATAAAACGGATCAAATCCCCCGCTCCAGTTTTCTACATCCAGGTTACTTTATAAAACGGATCAAATCCCGCGCTCCAGTTTTCTACATCCAGGTTACTTTATAAAACGGATCAAATCCCACGCTCCAGTTTTCTACATCCAGGTGACTTTATAAAACTGATAAAAATCCACCTCTCCAGTTTTCTACATCCAGGTTACTTTATAAAACGGATCAAATCCCACGCTCCAGTTTTCTACATCCAGGTGACTTTATAAAACGGATCAAATCCCCCGCTCCAGTTTTCTACATCCAGGTGACTTTATAAAACGGATCAAATCCCCCGCTCCAGTTTTCTACATCCAGGTGACTTTATAAAACGGATCAAATCCCCCGCTCCAGTTTTCTACATCCAGGTGACTTTATAAAACTGATCAAATCCCCCGCTCCAGTTTTCTACATCCAGGTGACTTTATAAAACTGATACAAATCCCCCGCTCCAGTTTTCTACATCCAGGTGACTTTATAAAACTGATCAAATCCCCCGCTCCAGTTTTCTACATCCAGGTGACTTTATAAAACTGATAAAAATCCCCCACTCCAGTTTTCTACATCCAGGTGACTTTATAAAACTGATCAAATCCCCCGCTCCAGTTTTCTACATCCAGGTGACTTTATAAAACGGATCAAATCCCCCGCTCCAGTTTTCTACATCCAGGTGACTTTATAAAACTGATCAAATCCCCCGCTCCAGTTTTCTACATCCAGGTGACTTTATAAAACGGATCAAATCCCCCGCTCCAGTTTTCTACATCCAGGTGACTTTATAAAACGGATCAAATCCCCCGCTCCAGTTTTCTACATCCAGGTGACTTTATAAAACGGATCAAATCCCCCGCTCCAGTTTTCTACTTCCAGGTGACTTTATAAAACGGATCAAATCCCCCGCTCCAGTTTTCTACATCCAGGTGACTATATAAAACGGATCAAATCCCACGCTCCAGTTTTCCATATCTGAGGCTTAGGCCTTGAAGATCTGGTACATTATTCAAGATTGAGGACCTATACATTTCCTAAATGAATCTAAAACAAGACGCTATAGAACTCTCCATATCATGTTTTAACCTCCATATGCCGCATTGTTGGGTGACTGGACCCATCAAAGGCATCATAATGATGCACAGTAGATAGGCCTACCAAATTGTGATGTAGTTTATCAGCATTGGTGGTTTGATGACCTCTGCAATGTGTGTCTTAAATCAACCAACAACAGTCTTTTCTCTTAGAGTTCAGTATTGGTGGTTTGATGACCTCTGCACTGTGTATCTTAAATCAACCAACAACAGTCTTTTCTCTTAGAGTTCAGTATTGGTGGTTTGATGACCTCTGCAATGTGTGTCTTAAATCAACCAACAACAGTCTTTTCTCTTAGAGTTCAGTATTGGTGGTTTGATGACCTCTGCACTGTGTATCTTAAATCAATCAACAGCAGTCTTTGGATTCAGAAAGTTATATTTTCAGATAATTATCTTGAAAGTGTCTGTTACATTCATGAAATGATTGAGGCCACTAAGTAATTTGACTGCAGGACAGGACTACATGACATGTGTTTTTGAGGTATTTTAAGATCTCCGTCCTTTTGTTTACCACAAGGACAAGCTGTAGGGCGATTGAATTGAAAGAAACTCCATTGAAATACTGTGAATGAATGATACTGTAGGTACAGTATGACATGGCATCCATGTCTATGTTCGTGAAGCATTCATTCATAACGTAGGATCATGTAGTTATTGTATACCGTAGCATCATTCAAACAACTGAGAATATTTCAAATGTTTCTTCTATAAACTATGAGAACTAATCTGAATAGATATACAGGGCCACCGATTGGTAGTAGACATTTTCCATTTACGTCCGTCAAGATTGAGATCCTGTTTACCCTGCTCAATGATTCACTGAAAGCCTTCATTCAATCACCACAATGCAAGCACTTTCAAACCAAACATAACGAAAATGCAATTAGTTCCTCCTTGCATTCACCTTACACACAGTGTACTGATCTTGACTTCTTTCACGGGAATCAATAAAGCTTTGAAACAGATGTCAACAGTCGGTAGACAAAGCTAGGGGAGATTCAGCAATTAAATACAGAACAGGTGCATTGATTCACATTATTTAACACATTGTGTGACATACCATATCCCTTCTCGGTCATAAGTGTAGTTCCCTGTAAAAGGACACTTTACAATCCATCGCCAAGGCGACAACTCTGGAAAGAAAGTGGATCTACTTTCTCAAGTGTGCATGTCAATCAGTCACATTTGAAGGTTCATGTCCACTTACTTGTCACCCATACTTTGTAAACTGTATCACTTTTAATCTTGAATTGATCATGTACTATTTTCTTTACAGTCAAAGTAACAGAATAATTTGCTCAGATAATTCTGTATCTGTTTCTGTTGAAAACTAGTGCCCTATATAGGGAATACGCTGCCATTTGGGACACAGTACCAAGATTGTGTATTCATGTCTTCCCTCCCGTAGTTGGGTTGAATGAATCAGTATGCATAAAGTATGTATACAGGTGACACACAGAGAACACAGGATGTGATGATTGTTAATTGCATCTCAGCTACAACTGACAGTACAGTACGGCTTCCAGATACCACTCTTGGCTGCGATGCCATATATACTGTATGTAGGATCATTACTACACACCCACTGGATTTACCCAAGTGGCTCTTTGTGTTTGACCACACTGCTGCAATGGAAGAGGATTTGCTACTTGGTCCACTGGTGCACTCTGTCTCTGTCTCGCTATCTCTGTCTCTCTTACTTTCTCTCTCTCTCTCTCTGTCGCTTTCTCTCTCCATCCCGCTTACCCCTCTCACTCTCTAACTTCTTTGAACTTCTCCTCTCTCTTACACCCCCCCCCCCCCCCCCCCCTCATACATTGCTGTGTGGCCTGGTGGTTAGCTGGTGAGCAGCATCTGCAGCGTGGGCCCTCTCTGATTGATAACTTCTTCCTTGGCTGTGACGGGGGACTGCTCAGGCTCAATCACACCCCAAATTGGGTCAAATCCGCCCTGTTTACTATGCGCAGACATAGTGAGCCCCCAACCATACACACGCACAAGGACACACACGGATACACACACTTTGCATTGATCAAAACTGAGGGAGAAAGAAACACACTGAACCTGACCATGTAAATTCCGTTGCGGGGGGGGGGGGGGGGGGGGGTCGTTTGCCCGATTACAGATAACTTTTGACGTACTCTTAAAGGGGTTCAGATGACTCAAATCTGGTCTCACACCAAGGCAGGGAAGCGGTTGTTGTTGTTGATGTATTGTTTTGATGAGACGTGCTACGGAGGATTGTGACTTGCTCTTTGCTGACTTTTGGTCAGTGAACATGTGATGGAGAAACCCATGGGATATACTGGCATGGAGGAAGCCAACAAATTAGCCTGGTTAAATCACACAGAACCCTACGCTCATCACATTCAGTCTGTTTTAACCAGGCTACCATGACAGAGCTATGTATGAAACATGCCTCGTTACTGAAACATCCTTAACGAGACTCTGCAATACAAACGGCCCATGCCTCCCCTACTGAGCGGCTCCACATCTGAACAATAAGCATGTGCCAATATCACACCATTCAACCATTCATACGTCGATAAACTTGGTGTGTCAGCCCACACCTCCCCTACTGAGTGGCTCCACATCTGAGCAATAGGCATATGCCAATATCATACGATTCATACGTCCATAAACTCAGCGTGTTAAAACAAAGGCCCCTTGCTTCACCGCACAAAGATACAGTAGGGTTTATATGAATTTTATTAAGGCCCCTATCCTTGTATTGTACCTTATCACCGGCAGTTAGAAAATACCCTGCCTCTCCCTCTGACTGAATTATGATCCCTCATATATTTCTGAGCCCGTCCTTATTCTTCCTTCAGTCTTCCACTGATCCTGTACATTTATTTAATTTCTCTTTCCCCGTTCCTCTCTATTTCTCTCTTTTGTTCTCTTTCCATGCTCCTTCCTTCCTTCCTCTCTCTCTCTCTCTCTCTCTCTCTCTCTCTCTCTCTCTCTCTCTCTCTCACGTTCTGACCCTAGTTCTTGTGTTTGTTTGTTTTAGTTGGTCAGGACTTGAGATGGGTGGGCATTCTATGTTTTGTGTTTCTTGGTTGGTTTTCTGTGTTCGGCCTAGTATGGTTCTCAATCAGAGGCAGGTGTCGTTAGTTGTCTCTGATTGAGAATCATACTTAGGTAGCCTGGGTCTCACTGTTGTTTGGTGGGTGATTGTTTCCGTGTCTATGTTTGTTCGCCACACGGTACTGGTTCGGTTTTGTTCACGTTTATTGTTTTGTATTCATTGAGTGTTCAGTTTATGTTTTTAAATAAACAACCATGGACACTTACCACGCCGCAGACGAAGAAAACCTTTACACTGCCTCTCTCTTTTCCAGCCGGAGGCCAAACCCTAGCTTTAGCGCCCAAGTTAAGCTGTGGAACACAATGCAAGGCGGCTGTGATCCGTGTCTGCTTTGGAAACGAGGTTAATGTCTTTGAGAAAAGTCTATCTGGCAACAGACCCCTTTCAACTGTTTCCATCGCTACGGGAGAAGAGGGGGTCTAGTTTGCAGCGAAGTGGAGCGCAGAGCATTTGCCTGATGGTGTGAGGCCAAGAGCCCATATTAAATTACCTGTCTGCCAAGACGGTGGGATCAGTCCGCCTGTTGTTCCTTTCTTGAGATTGTTTCCTTCACAGAGGGGGCCAAAGCACTCTGGCAACTAGGAGGCCTTAGTGGGCTACTGCTCAGAGAGAGAGAAAAATGGAGAGAGAGAAAGAGAGTGGGAGAGTGTGTGTGTGCGCGCCAAAAGCTTGCTTGTTTGCTGTTAGTCATTGGAGCAGACCTGGGTTGTTTTTCAAACACCGGAATGGGAGTCGTTTGCACTTTTGGGATGCCTCCATTCGTTCCATTGCGTCAGAAAAGATCAATCACGCACAGCTTAAGTATTTGAAAAAAAGAAAAACAAATGCTATTTGAACCCAGGTCTGAATTGTCTGTTTGTATGTGTCTATGTTGCTATTCTTAGATTTGTGTTTAGCCTAATTTCTGTGTCTGTAGTTAATTGTTAATGTCATTGTCAGTTCATCACATCCCCCCCCCCCCCCCCCCCCCCCCCGTTGCTCTTATGTGACGGCTGCAGGTTTGAGTTAATGCCTTCAGAGCAGAGTCTCTGTCTGAACACAAACACACACACAATCTCTCTCTCTCACACAGATACACATACACACAGTATCTCCTCTCTCTCTCTCTCACACACACAGATGCAAACACACACACAATCTCTCTCTCTTTTACACAAACGCATGCACACAGTATCTCTCTCACTCACACACACACACACACAGATACACACACAATCTCTCTCTTTTACACAAACATACACACAATCTCTCTCTCTTTTACACACACATACACACACACACACACACACACACAATCTCTCTCTTTTACACAAACACATACACACAATCTCTCTCTCTTTCTCTCTCTCACACTCACAGATACACACACACAATCTCTTTCTTTCACACACACTAGTTTTATTTTATTTAACCTTTATTTAACTGGTGATGGGAAGTTCAGGCTATTTCTACTGACTCTGATCTTTTCTCCTTCAGTCAAAATAACAAATCTTTTGACTCATTTGGTTCATTTGAGTCAGTAATGCCCAGAGCATGCAGGACCCCCTACCAGCAAACGATGAACTGAAAACTGGAGTCGTGATTCTACGAGCCGCTCGTTCACATGTCGTTCACCATAAGGGGTTTAGTGGCGATGTCATTTGTGACTGAGACTTGTAAACGTGTGGTGTAAACAATGTCATTTTTAATTATTTTTAGGCACACAAATAAGATTACCATACATTTGAAACGAGATCTAGTTGTGGCAGCAACCAGACTAGATTATGAACGACTCTTGGCGGAATGCATTGCTTGACTGCCGTGAGGGTGATAAGTTAGTAGCCTGATGACTCACACTACGGCGATAGGCATAGTCGTTTGCAAACTGCAGCCCGCCAAATGATTTGTTCACAAGTTTGAGTTTGTTGAGCAGAGGCTGTGTACGTTTTGGTTTTACAAAGCTGTGTCCGCTATAACATTCAATAATCAATTAATTTCAGTCATTCTAGCACCATGTGATCAATTATCAGTTACAAACATGTATTTTTCTTCTCTATGCTCATAACCTATTTTCCTGTGTGCACATGACCGCCAAGTGGTGGTTGGAACACATCTCTGGAGCCGCTGAACACATCTCTGGAGCCGCTGAACACATCTCTGGAGCCGCTGAACACATCTCTGGAGCAGCTGAGCACATCTCTGGAGCAGCTGAACACATCTCTGGAGGTGCTGAACACATCTCTGGAGCAGCTGAACACATCTCAGGAGCAGCTGAACACATCTCTGGAGCAGCTGAACACATCTCTGGAGGAGCTGAACACATCTCTGGAGGAGCTGAACACATCTCTGGAGCAGCTGAACACATCTCTGGAGCAGCTGAACACATCTCTGGAGCCTCTGAACACATCTCTGGAGCAGCTGAACACATCTCTGGAGCAGCTGAACACATCTCTGGAGCAGCTGAACATCTCTGGAGCAGCTGAACACATCTCTGGAGGCGCTGAACACATCTCTGGAGGAGCTGAGCACATCTCTGGAGGAGCTGAACACATCTCTGGAGCAGCTGAACACATCTCTGGAGGAGCTGAACACATCTCTGTAGCTGCTGAACACATCTCTGGAGCCGCTGAACACATCTCTGGAGGCGCTGAACACATCTCTGGAGCCGCTAAACACATCTCTGGAGCTGCTGAACACATCTCTGGAGGCGCTGAACACCTCTCTGGAGCAGCTGAACACATCTCTGGAGCCACTGAACACATCTCTGGAGCCACTGAACACATCTCTGGAGGCGCTGAACACATCTCTGGAGGCGCTGAGCCAGAGGAGCGTGTATTAATCCTGCTGTAAGACTCATTGTGACCTGCACTAGCAGGTCAAACCAATGACTAAAATTAATGAGTCACTTAGAAAAACGAATCATGACTCTTGAGTCAGTAAAAGTAATCGTTCAAAAAGACTGAATCGTTCGCGAACTGCACATCACTAACACACATACTATCTCGCACACACACACACACACACTCACTCACAACGAGAGCTCCACTCTGTCTCTTTGAGCTCCTGTGTCTGTGATGACTCACAGAGCCAAACACCCCAGAATAGCACAGTTTGGTTGTGTTCTGTGTTCTTCTCCCCACACCAGTCCAGGATTAATGAGCCAACTGGGAGAATACAATCATGTTAGCTAGTCAAATGTAGAGCTAACTTTTGTGTTACGCACAATGCCCATCTGTTCAGGTGATTATGGCGTTGACTGTCTTGTTTTTGAGTCAGTCACTGCATTTGGTTGCTTTGAAATACCACCAAGAGTGATTTCAACCTGAAGTGCCCATTGATGCATGATGTCAAACTCCTAGCTATCGGGACAAGAGTTTTTCCTAACCATTAAAACCTGACTGTGAAAAACTCCAGGCCCTAGTTACATAGCCTGCAGCGAAGGCTCAGAGTTTTCCCTTGTCAGGTTAGTCCTTTTAGGGCCAGGACTTTTTCCTGACCATGTGAAAACTCTGGGACCTATAGGCTATAACTAGGGCCAAGAGTTTTTCCTGGTAAGGTGACGCGTCACAACCCTTTAACAGCAGCATCTGATCGTAGGAACAGGCCCTGTGTCCGACCTTCCTCCTTGTCTCGGAGAGATAAATACGCTTTATTAACTGCACTGGCTCATCTATCACCATCTTAATCGGAGTCCATATCTTTTCATTACACATCTGATAAGTCTCTCTCCCTCACTCTTTTTCTCTCTCCCTCCCTCCCTGCGGAGGCCACTGTCTGACACCTGGACTCACCTTGGTGTTGTCACGACGATTCGTCAGCAAGCCAAAGGAATGTACAATAGATTTTCGGGCAGCGTGCTAATACATTTCAAAGGAGCACAGGTCAAACCCTCTGGCCGTGTACCCAAATGACTTACACAGTAAAAGAGGAGTGATAGAGAAGGAGGGATCGAGTTGGATGCAGAGAGGTTGGCTTTGGTACCAGCCTCGCATTATTCAGATCGGTGGGCAGGGACACCTATTTGGGTGACATCCCAAAGTCAAAGTGAGAAGTTCAATTAAAGTGGTTTTAATTCCGCATTGAAGTGGAGACGTAGAGCAGAGTTGAGGCTGGGTAATTGGAGGAGGGGTGGAAGGTTTTCCCCCTCTGTCTTTCCCCCTCCTCTCGTGTATTCAAAACTTTACAGCCAAGATCTGACGTTTAAGATGTGGAGGTCGACTCAGAAGTGAGGTACACCATTGAGTTTAACTGCAGTACCTGTAGGTGCACATTGGAATAGACATATTCAGCAAACTGATGTTGACATCCCATGGGAAATACTTTGATGCAATGGCCTATACCAGACTTGGCTCTAGGAAAAAGGCACCTGATATTAGAGATTGACTGATTATGATTTTTCAACGCCGATAGCGATTATTGGAGAACCAAAAAAGGCCATAACCGATTAATCGGCCAATTTTTTTTGCAATACTGAATGAACACTTATTTTAACTTAATATAATACATAAATAAAATCAATTTAGCCTAAAATAAATAATGAAACATGTTCAATTTGGTTTAAATAATGCAAAAACAAAGTGTTGGAGAAGAAAGTAAAAGTGCAATATGTGCCATGTAAGAAAGCTAACGTTTAAGTTCCTTGCTCAGAACATGAGAACATATGAAAGCTGGTGGTTCCTTTTAAAATGAGTCTTCATTATTCCCAGGTAAGAAGTTTTAGGTTGTAGTTATTATAGGAATTATAGGACCATTTCTCTCTATACCATTTGTATTTCATATACCTTTGACTATTGGATGTTCTTATAGGCACTTTAGTATTGCCAGTGTAACAGTATAGCTTCCATCCCTCTCCTCACCGCTACCTGGGCTCGAACCAGGAACACATCGACAACAGCCACCCTCGAAGCAGCGTTACCCATGCAGAGCAAGGGGAACAACTACTCCAAGTCTAAGAGCGAGTGAAGTTTGAAACGCTATTAGCGCGCACCCCGCTAACTAGCTAGCCATTTCACATCGGTTACACCAGCCTAATCTCGGGAGTTGATAGGCTTGAAGCATAGCAAAGAGCTGCTGGCAAACGCACGAAAGTGCTGTTTGAATGAATGCTTACAAGCCTGCTGCTGCCTACCATCGCTCAGTCAGACTGCTCTATCAAATATCAAATCATAGACTTAATTATAACATAATAACACACATAAATACGAGCCTTTGGTCATTAATATGGTCAAATCCGGAAACGATCATTTTGAAAACAAGATGTTTATTCTTTCAGTGAAATACGGAACCGTTCCGTATATTATCTAACGGGTGGCATCCATAAGTCTAAATATTGCACAACCTTCAATGTTATGTCATAATTACGTAAAATTCTGGCAAATTAGTTTGAAATGAGCCAGGCGGCCCAAACTGTTGCATATACCCTGACTCTGCATGCAATGAACGCAAGAGAAGTGACACAATTTCACCTGGTTAATATTGCCTGCTAACCTGGATTTCTTTTAGCTAAATATGCAGGTTTAAAAATATATACTTCTGTGTATTGATTTTAAGAAAGGGATTGATGTTTATGGTTAGGTGCACGTTGGAGCAACGACAGTCTTTTTTCCCGAATGCGCACCACATTGATTAAATGCAACGCAGGACATGCTAGATAAACTAGTAATATCATCAACCATGTGTAGTTATAACTAGTGATTATGATTGATTGATTATTTTTTATAAGATAAGTTTTAATGCTAGCTAGCAACTTACCTTGGCTTCTTACTGCATTCGCGTAACATGCAGGCTCCTCGTGAGGCAGGTGGTTAGAGCGTTGGACTAGTTAACCGTAAGGTTGCAAGATTGAATCCAGATTACAGATTTCCGATTGTTATGAAAACTCTAAATCGGCCCTAATTAATCAGCCATTCCGATTAATCGGTCGACCTCTACCTGATATCTTGATTGGCAATGTTGTGAGTGAAATTCTGATTAGCTATGTTGTGGCCTTTCTGTGGGTGTGTTTGTGAGTGCATGCGTGCTTGCATGTGTCTGTCTGTCCATGCGTGCAAGTGTGTGCTAGCATGTGTTTGTGTACGTGCATGCTTGGTCCGTGCCTCTGAGTGTGTGTGAGTCTATGCATCCTTGCCACCACACGGCCGCTATTTATCCTGCATAAGCGTGAGTTTTGTTGTGTTACAGCCTAAATTTAAATTTGATTTTTTTAAATGTCACTGGCCTACACACAATACCCCATAATGTCAAAGTAGAATGATGTTTTCTAAATTTTTTACAAAAAAATGAAAGCTGAAATGTCTTGAGTCAATAAGTAACCCCTTTCTTATAGAAATCCTAAAAATGATCAGGAGTAAATATATGCTTAACAAGTCACATAATAAGTTGCAATAATAGTGTGTAACATGATTTTTGAATGTCTACCTCATCTCTGTACCCCACACATACTGTAAGGTCCCTCAGTCGAGCAATGAATTTACAACACTGATTCAACCACAAAGACCAGGGAGGTTTTCCAACGCTTCGCAAAGGGAACCTATTTGTAGATGGATAAAAAAGCAGACATTGAATATCCCTTT